>NC_058087.1:62254353-62408846 GCF_014858855.1 Bufo gargarizans
TTAGAGCCCATGACGGATCTCACAAACGGAAAGCCAAAACGTGAGTGTGAAAGTAGCCTTATACCTGAGGAGGAGCAGCAGATTATCAGGAAGGAATCTGCTCGTTCAGGTGGAGTGAAGCACTGCATTTACATGCAGCGATCACCACTGTATGAGAATGAGGGACCAATATTGCGATCGCTCAACCTCATGCAGCATCGCTGTTTGGACACTACAATCTGCTGCCCGGAAATGATCATTTACATCCCAGCACTAATGACAGGTTCACCTGATGCTTGTTCATCGGGTGATCGGCTGCACCTTCAGACAGGGAACGAGCGAACTTTCTTCCCTGATAATCTGCTAGCCTGTTGACATGTGTAAATCCACCATTAGTCTTTGTCTAAAGGTCACTGGGACGCAATCCAATGTGGTGAAGAAGATAATAGTAGCTATGTATTATTTGGGGGTAGATTTATTAACTGTGTTGTATTTTGCACCAGAATATTTGGCTTCCATATTGTTTTTATTTTATGTCATATTTAGGTATAGTGGAGCAGATATATTAAGATAGATTTCGTTTTAAGAGAATACTGTGCCTGTGCAATTTTTTGTTTTGTGCCAAATGTATTATTTCAATGGTTAAATGTGTCTAAATCTTGTTTTAGAAAACAGTGATGGAAAGATGTGACACAATGGGGGATCTATATTAATGTCATTGCTCCTGAAAAGTGTCTTGATTTGCACCAGAGTTTGTGGCGCATGCTTGTTGTGTCAAATAAATGAAGCGCATGCACCATAATTTTGTTTCATTTCTGACACAGTTTTTTATTTTTAGTTAACTTTTGCGTTACATTTTTGTCTTTGCACCTAATTTTGATGCATTTTATGGATAAAAACTATACCAGCTCCAAAGCGCTATAAAAAGTGGTGTAACATTCTGATAGTATGACGCGCTATGCCACAGTGGATTAGATTTACTAGTCGTACAGCTGGCATAAGCTTAGACCGGCTGTCTAGGCCTGCAGCAGATTCATCACAGGGGCTCAGGCTGGAAGATAAATCTGGAGCAGGGACAGATACTTTTCACTGACTCTATACCAATTATTGGTTGGCTTACTTTGAGACAGATTTTTACATCAGAATTGGGCCGAAATGGTGCATCTTGGGTCCACCTCTTTCCCATAAAGCCCTACCCACTTTCACAAAGTAGACTTCGATCCGAATTTCGGGGAAAATTCAATTCACCGCAAAGCCAAATTTCCTCGTGCTTCGTGGTAGTGAATTGATTTTCCCTGAAATGGTGTAAAAAAATTAAATAATAATCATACTTACCTCATTCATTTGCTCGCGACGGGCCGGCCGCCACCATCTTATTTGAAGATCTCACACGAAATCCCGTGTGCAGTGACGTATGAATACACTGGCCAATGTGATGACGTCATCATGGGCCACGTGAGATTCTGTGCCAGATCTTCAATCAAGATGGCGGCAGCTGACCCGTTGTGAGCAAATGAATGAGGTAAGTATCATGTAATTTGTTTTCTTTTAAATTTTTCACTGCAATATTGGTACACTGAGGGGTACAATGACGGCTGGGGCGTCGAAATCGCCACTCCCTGTCATTGCACCCACTACTTACAAAGAAATGAGCTTCGTGACAAAGTAATTAGTAACAAAGCAATTTTTTTTTTTTTAATTCCATGAAGCAGCCGAATCGAATTTTTGAATACTTCACTCAACACTAATAATTACTACTGCAGGTCCAGCCATGCTGGGTGGAGGAAGGGGTCTGTAGATATTGTCCTTGGGGTGGACAACCCCCTTTAAGGCCTCATTTACACATACGTGGATTTTCATGGACCACGGTCCGTGAAAACCCGTCCTGCTGAGTGCACGAGCGAACAGCGTCATTGGTTGCTATGATGCCGTGCGCTTTGTGCTGCCGCCGCTGTACAGTGATACACTCGTGTAGATCATACAATTGTATTATTGTACAGCGGCGGCGACACGAAGTGCACGGCGTCCTAACAACCAATGACGCCGTGCACTCGGCAGGATGGGTTTTCACTGACTGTGGTCCATGAAAATCCACATATGTGTAAATGAGGCCTAAGGTCAAAGTATCAATGTTGGGCATCATTTAGTGAAAAAAGCCAGGCTTGGGGCTTCCCTCAGGCACCTGCAACCTCATCAAAATAATTGATCAGGCAATGATTTCTCTGCAATGATGTCTATCTGCTGCTACAAAAAAAGACAACCTTGTCCTTGATGCATATAACCATCAAGGCCATTGCCCTTTTTAATGTTATTCTATACCTAGGGACAGTTAATAGAGGGTATTATTTATAAACATAAAGGGGGGATGTATCATTTGTTAGTGGTTTAGGTCTCAGTTTTAAGTCTATCTTTACTATGTTGGGGTTACCCCAAATTTAGGAAATGGCGCACAGTGATAATATATTTGGATGCAATGTTGTATAAGCCTGTGTCTGTAAAGTACAGCAGGGGGTTGCCTGGAGTGGAGATGTGGCTTTCTTTTTGCAACTTTTTAAAAAGTTCCACATCTCAAATGAGAATGTGAAATCCTTATCTACTTTTCAATCCACTTCTAAAAGTGATGGAGCTAACCTATGGTTGGAAAAATATGCTCCAAATGTCGCACACCGCCATCGCTTGCAACTTTTTTATGACACTAAGCTGGCGTGGCAGATTTTATAAATGACCCCTAAAGGGACTCATGTCCCAAAGGATTAGTTGAGTAAATCGTCCCAACTGCCCCTAATGATGTTTTGCTGGGATCAGGTCACAGCTATTTAATATTCTGTTATATATGGCATACCGGTATATCCATCCTTAGGCTACTTTCACACTTGCGTTCAGAGCGGATCCGTCTGAGACGGATCCGCTCATATAATACAGACGGTGGATCCGTTCAGAACGGATCCGTCTGCATTATATTGTAAAAAAAATTCTAAGTGTCAAAGTAGCCTGAACGTATCCGTCCAGACTTTACATTGAAGGTCAATAGGGGACGGATCAGTTTGAAAATTGAGCCATAGTGTGTCATATTCAAACGGATCCGTCCCCATTGACTTACATTGTAAGTCTGGACGGATCCGCTTGCCTCTACACGGCCAGGCGGACACCCGAACGCTGCAAGCAGCGTTCAGGTGTCCGCCTGCTGAGTGAAGCGGAGGCCAAACGCTGCCAGACTGATGCATTCTGAGCGGATCCGCGTCCACTCAGAATGCATTAGGGCTGGACGGATGCGTTCGGGGCCGCTTGTGAGAGCCTTCAAACGGAGCACACAAGCGGACACCCGAACGCTAGTGTGAAAGTAGCCTTATCTGTATGCTTATAAAGAGGTAAGAGTCGCCAACATGAGAAAAGAATGGTGTGAATGCTGCAGCCCCAGTTATAGACATTTCCATGAATTTCTTCTCTGGTTCAATTCTATTACTATGGAAATACTGTGTTAATGCAAATACCTCTGGCACCCTTGGGGAGAAATTGATCAAAACTGATGCAAAGGAAAACTGGCTTAGTTGCTGAAAGCAACCAGTCAGATTTCACCTTTTATTTTTTAAAGCACTTTTGGAAAATGAAAGGTGGAATCTGATTGGTTGCTAGGGGCAACTAAGCCAGTTTTCCTTTCCCCCCCTATGTCTGCCATATTTGACTCCATTAGGCATCCCTACTTAATTGTGTATGAAATTTCTTCAGAATTCTGGTTGAAACCATGAAAAAGACTTGTACGTGTTGTAAAGGGCACAGTAGGCCTGCCCTGCAGTTGTGTCAGCCTAGTCCTGGAGTGAGTGGTCTGGTTCTGAATGATCTGAAACTGCCTCCATTGTGGGTAAGATATTTGAAAGTTTTCTAGCAGATGCTACCCTTAAGTATATAAATGATAAGAACCTTATAATTAAGTACCAGCATAGTTTATTTGAGGGATTGGCCCTGTCAAATTAACCTGTGTGGCTAGACTACTCCTACAGGTCTTTGATACTGTTCGACATAAAATGCTTGACCAGTTCACATTGCAGTGCACGGACAACCAAGTCTTCAGACACAACAAATGTGAATGAGGTCCAGCACAATCTTTGAAATAAAGACTTGGTAGTGTTTTATTAATGTTATTTAAAAACATTATCCAAGCATAATTTGTGGAGCATAGCAAAAAATGTGAAGCAGGCAAAACCCTTGGTCAACGCGTTTCAGACGGCTAGTCTTTAATCATGAAACCTGAAAGCTAAAACCTTTCTTGACTTGTGCTTATAAATGTACGTGAAAGGTTATAGCATGCAGGTCATAATTAAGGACTGGTGTTGTCCAAAATGCGTTAACACGAGCACATACAGTAAATGTGTGGGAAAGGTTATAGCAGGCAGGACATGATTAAGGACTGTGTTAACCAGAGGGTTTTCCTGCGATACTGCACCAGTGTTGCTTGGATTATGTTTTTAAAGATTTTAAATAAAGACTCAATGGTGTTTTATTAAGGGGATTGTACTGGCCCTTATTTACATTTGCCTCAAAGACAGAAGAAGTATAGAGATCTGTAACAAGGGGGCATCCACCATGTTTAAAGGAAAAAATGTTCTTAAAGGGGTATTATACCATACGAAGAGGGGCTGCTGATGTTGTGATGGTTAAAGGGGTTGTGCCACAACCGCTGGGACTCCCATGATCATGAAAACGGGGGTCTCAAGCGCCATGAAAAATTGTGACAGTTCGGATAGGCACACAGTTGATTTATTCATTCCCTCTGAGACTACTGTAGACAGCTGGGTACAGCACTGAGCTATTTCCAGCAGTCCCACAGAGAATGAATAGAGCAGAAGGGAGCATGTCCAATTTGCTGCTCCATTTATTTTTTTTCTCTTTAAAGCATTTTTGGGGGGAAATTTGGAAATCTGTACAACATTGTTTATTCTTTTTTAGGGTATGAAGCTTAATCAATACTGTCGGAATATTTATGCTGTCTCCGATTGACAGTCTATATTATTTATGTGAATAAATTAGAATCTGTAATGAAGGAGATTCTAATCTATTATCATAAATACCAAGCTAAAACGAGCTTGTGATCTGCGCTAAGTTAGACGACAAAAAGAAGGCGGTGGTATATCAAAATATATATTTATTAAATAACAATAATACGGTGCAAACTAATATAAGAAAATTGGTGACAATTGAAATTCAATCAATGATATACAAAATAGTAAGAAAGCCAAAATAATCTAAAGTATATATATTTACTACTATGCCTTAGTAGAACGATACCCCTCCATTATATTTGAAATCAATTTGATACCTGATTTCTATCAGCCGACAAATGTCCGATTAAATCCAAATATGGTCTATTTCAGATTTTCCTCTTTTATAGATATAAATATACTAACCATACCGGCCTAGAACTGAATTCAGTTCTTTGGAGATGATACCGTGTTTCCAACAGTATATATAAATCTCCCTGAATTGGATTAAGTTGTAGGATGATGCCACAGGTACACCCCAATCTTATTCCAAAACAGATACTATACACAAGGTATGGTTGATTGAATATATATACAAACCGGATTCCAAAAAAGTTGGGACACTAAACAAATTGTGAATAAAAACTGAATGCAATGATATGGAGATGGCAAATGTCAATATTTTATTTGTAATAGAACGTAGATGACAGATCAAACGTTTAATCCGAGTAAATGTATAATTTTAAAGGAAAAATACGTTGATTCAAATTTTCACGGTGTCAACAAATCCCAAAAAAGTTGGGACAAGTAGCAATAAGAGGCTGGAAAAAGTAAATTTGAGCATAACGAAGAGCTGGAAGACCAATTAACACTAAATAGGTCAATTGGCAACATGATTGGGTATAAAAAGAGCTTCTAAGAGTGGCAGTGTCTCTCAGAAGCCAAGATGGGTAGAGGATCACCAATTCCCACAATGTTGCGCAGAAAGATAGTGGAGCAATATCAGAAAGGTGTTACCCAGCAAAAAATTGCAAAGACTTTGCATCCATCATCATCAACTGTGCATAACATCATCCGAAGATTCAGAGAATCTGGAACAATCTCTGTGCGTAAGGGTCAAGGCCATAAAACCATACTGGATGCCCGTGATCTCCGGGCCCTTAAACGATACTGCACCACAAACAGGAATGCTACTGTAAAGGAAATCGCAGAATGGGCTCAGGAATACTTCCAGAAACCATTGTCAGTGAACACAATCCACCGTGCCATCCACCGTTGCCAGCTGAAACTCTACAGTGCAAAGAAGAAGCCATTTCTAAGCAAGATCCACAAGCTCAGGCGTTTTCACTGGGCCAGCGATCATTTATAATGGAGTGTGGCAAAATGGAAGACTTTTCTGTGGTCAGACGAGTCACGATTCGAAGTTCTTTTTGGAAATCTGGGACGCCATGTCATCCGGACCAAAGAGGACAAGGACAACCCAAGTTGTTATCAACGCTCAGTTCAGAAGCCTGCATCTCTGATGATATGGGGTTGCATGAGGGCGTGTGGCATGGGCAGCTTGCATGTCTGGAAAGGCACCATCAATACAGAAAAATATATTCAGGTTCTAGAACAACATATGCTCCCATCCAGACGTCATCTCTTTCAGGGAAGACCCTGCATTTTTCAACAAGATAATGCCAGACCACATTCTGCATCAATCACAACATCATGGCTGCGTAGGAGAAGGATCTGGGTACTGAAATGGCCAGTCTGCAGTCCAGATCTTTCACCTATAGAGAACATTGGTGCATCATAAAGAGGAAGGTGCAACAAAGAAGGCCCAAGACGATTGAACAGTTAGAGGCCTGTATTAGACAAGAATGGGAGAGCATTCCTATTTGTAAACTTGAGAAACTGGTCTCCTCGGTCCCCAGACGTTTGTTGAGTGTTGTAAGAAGAAGGGGAGATGCCACACAGTGGTGAAAATGGCCTTGTCCCAACTTTTTGGGGATTTGTTGACACCATGTAATTCTGATTCAACATATTTTTCCCTTAAAATGGTACATTTTCTCAGTTTAAACTTTTGTTCCGTGATTTATGTTCTATTCTGAATAAAATATTAGAAGTTGGCACCTCCACATTATTGCATTCAGTTTTTATTCACGATTTGTATAGTGTCCCAACTTTTTTGGAATCCGGTTTGTATATATATATATATATATATATACACTCACCTAAAGAATTATTAGGAACACCTGTTCTATTTCTCATTAATGCGATTATCTAGTCAACCAATCACATGGCAGTTGCTTCAATGCATGTAGGGTTGTGGTCCTGGTCAAGACAATCTCCTGAACTCCAAACTGAATGTCAGAATGGGAAAGAAAGGTGATTTAAGCAATTTTGAGCGTGGCATGGTTGTTGGTGCCAGACGGGCCAGTCTGAGTATTTCACCATCTGCTCGGTTACTGGGATTTTCACGCACAAACATTTCTAGGGTTTACAAAGAATGGTGTGCAAAAGGGAAAAACATCCAGTATGCGGCAGTCCTGTGGGCGTAAATGCCTTGTTGATGCTAGAGGTCAGAGGAGATTGGGCTGACTGAATCAAGCTGATAGAAGAGCCCACCGGGTACCACTCATCTCCACTACAAATAGGAAAATGAGGCTAAAATTTGCACGAGCTCACCAAAATTGGACTGTTGAAGACTGGAAAAATGTTGCCGATTTCTAGTTGAGACATTCAAATGGTAGAGTCCGAATTTGGCGTAAACAGAATGAGAACATGTATCCATCATGCCTTGTTACCACTGTGCAGGCTGGTGGTGGTGGTGTAATGGTGTGGGGGATGTTTTCTGGGCACATTTTAGGCTCCTTAGTGCCAATTGGCCATCGTTTAAATGCCACGGACTACCTGAGCAGTTCTGAAGGCAAAAGGGGGTCCAACACCGTATTAGTATGGTGTTCCTAATAATTCTTTAGGTGAGTGTATATATATATGTATATATATAGAGAGAGAGATATATTATATTAATTAATTTTCCTATAAAATATAGGTAAGGTTATACTATACCAAAAGTGTCAGCTAGCAGAGATCAGTTTCAATGGTCCTAAGATGGCGGCCTCCAATGGCTGAAAAGCTGGTCAGGGCTGGATCTGATGGATTAAGATGTCTTTTTCAAGATGACCATCTCAAGCTGATTCAAGAAGATGATGAGGATGATGAGGATCTGCTTCCTGATGATCTGCCCCCTGATCTGATGAACTGATGATGATTCCCCTCTGTCAGCCCATATCATCTTTTTATCCTATCTAAAATGGGACTGGTCTAGTTTAATCAACAACTAGTGACATCATTTTATAACTAATAGGACCTCCCCTAGGGATTTTGCAATAAATTCCTCAATTCTATTCTACCACCAGATGGCACCAGAGGTATTCATATAAATTTTGGAATGAATTTGGATTTTACTTATTAACTGATTTTTAAAACAGGATTTGGAATGTTTAACAGGGAAACAATGAACTGTTGACTTTCACCCAGCCCTCATATACACTTTAATAACTTCCAGTGTAGTCACACAATCCAAAGTCCTACCCTATTCATGGATTATCCCTGTTTGTTTGGGAACCACCATAAGTGTTACTCAGCCATTGTCTCTGTGTTAATCCATTGTTTGTTCTTGAACATTTGTGTCTACAAACACAAGAACAGGTTTCCTAAGACTGAAGTAATTCGTTAATTTACACTTGAAGCTAGGAAAAAATTCCCCTTAATTCTTACACATATCGTGTGTATATATATATATATATATATATATATATATAATTATTAAAACCCATGCAATATTCTTTCTATTCACTGAGAATCGCCAAAACATTTTTACTACATTGTCTTATCTAAATTAATACTTTTTTATTAGACCTTGTGAAACTCTTTCTCACAAAAGCAGACTTGGGTAAACACTTTTGTACAGATTGTTAATCTGAAGTTAGGGATTCTAAGTCCAAAGGGTTTTGACCTCATCCTGCCCTTTCCAAATAAGACAAAATAGTTGTTCTTAATGTTCATGTCCATACATCTGTATAGGCCTTATACTATGGACTCTTCTTATACCCAATAGTTCTGACAATACATTTTAGTGTTGTTTTGATCTTTTTGCACCACCCCATTCTCATTCCATACAGTGTATGTTTTCATCATTAATGTCCAGTTCTGCCCTGAACTACAGTTCTCATATTGCAAAGGGTGTGCTCTCAAAGCCTGTTTTCTTTTGGTCACCCACCTTGTACACCCACTGAAAGGCTTCATGTGCACTCATGCGCAGATTGTATAGTCTACGCATGAGCTGTTAGGAATGAACGCTATAGTTAACTCCTGTACTGATGTCACATCAGTAGTGATGGGGAAGAAGCAAGCCAGCAAAGGTGAGATGTTCCATGTACAGCACATGATCTACAGCTCAAACGGAAGAGAAATATCTGTGCCACATGAGCAAATCTGTAAGTTAATTGAAACGAGACCACATTATAAAATTATATAAAAGTGGCTTATGAATTGCTTGGGTAAAAAAGTAAATCCTGGAAATCCCATTTGTTCAAGATTGGTCGGGATATCTTTTTTTTGAAGTTCTATCTACTAGACATCAAAAGATGGGTTGTTGATCCAGTAATTTATTCTGCTAAATTCTGTAAATCCAGTAATTTTTTCTGCTAAATTCTGTAAAATGGGGAAGAAAGTTTACTGCTTAAATGAGGATCAACACCGTAGGATTGTTTGATACCCCCACCGATCAGTTGTTTCAGACATCTGCCGGAAATGGAAACTATACAGTGGATGAAACACTCTGTCCACTGTGTAGTATCTGAAACCGGAGTATTGGTTTACTGGAGCCTTCTGCTTCTGGCTCCATCCACTGTATAGTTTCTGGCACTGGCGACTGCCCAAAAAAGCTAATGGGTGAGGGTGCCAAGTCTCAGACTCTACTGATCTGATATTGATGACCTATCCTGAGCAGGAGCGTTGCTATAGGGGGGTGCAGAGGTAGCAATCGCTACCAGGCCCAAGAGCCTGAGGGTGCCCAAAGACCCTTGTGCCGCATAAAAGCACACTGGTATTATAGAAAGTGCATGCTGGTCAAGTTACACCTCTGGCTGGAGGGAAGGGGTTAGGTCAAGAATTTGACATGGGGGGGGGGGGGTGCCGTTCCAATTTTTACATCAGGCAGAAGGAAAGCGATGTGCTTCCCTGCCCCTGGCCACAAAGCACTGAGGGAAGGGAGCCCAAGCTGAACTATTGCACCACGGTCCATGAGCCTTTATCTATGCCCCTGATCCTGAGGATAGGTCATCAATATTGAAATCCCAGAAAGCCTTTTTAAGTTCATTTATTGACATGCAATGCTGATTTATGCTAAAAACAAATAGAATGATAGGTATGCTGTAGCAATCTGTGTTCCATATTTCTATAATATTAATTCATTTAGTGGACTTCAAATATTTAGTCATTTGCTGATGCCAGAACAGAATATTCATGGTGACCCTATGACACTCAATGCATGAATATTTTACAGAGAAAGTAATAAAGATTGATGAACGCACTATCTACACACTGCCGCAATTTGTCCTTGGTCCAGGCAGGGTTTTAGTAATTGTGCCTTCTCGAGTAACATTCATGTCACGCTAATTCCAAATTTTCTCTTTTAAATGTTTTATCGATACAGTCAATTCTCAGAAATGGTCTATTGGGTTCTCAACCATCACAAATTAAAGCAGCTGTCAACGGTTTTGCATTCGTGTATTGTTTCTTCAATCAGATGTTCTGAGCTGCCAGCTTCTTTTGTGTTACATTTGGCACAGGCTTAGTGTAGGAAAAAACATAATGGACGCAAACAATCAATCATGTTTTTGTAACTTTTAACTCACTTGAAGTTCACACATTTTGGAGTGTACTTTTTTATTCAAGCTTAAAAAATGGTTTTATATATGTGATGAGATAGATAACGTTCACATATCCAGCTGTTGCTGCAGAAAACAGCCTGACGGCGTTCACTGAATATGGCATTGCCGGATTCAATAGTTTTTTTGTCCGGCCGACAGCCAGCATTTATACTAAATCATCTCTAACGAAGATGTAAATGAAACCTAAGGCATTAGTCTTCTATGTTTTCTTCTGTTGCCCCATAGTTCAGGGACATTGGCAGTAGTTGCCAAAACCTGCCCGACAAGTCAGTGCCATGCTTCTGTTGCAGTTTCTGGGTCACTATTTTGGATTAATATGTGGATACCCCCTGAACATACCCCCCTCCGCTAGACATAACACAATGTAAAAGTCTTTCCCGAAGGGGACATTTACTAAGACCAACGTATTACAAGCCGGTCTTAACCTTTCCACCGCCAGCATCATTATATGTACTAGGAGGATGTGTCCAGGCCTGTGTGCCAAAATGGATATCTACCTCAGCAAGGGAGCATCATCTAGGCTAGTTTCCTTATATAGATTATAACAAATGTGACAGGCTGGCTGCGCTGGACCTGCAACACTCACTCCACACCCCATTTTTTGGTGAGCTGGTCACACAGTTTTGGTTGCACCAAATTTTGTGACTGTCACCAGTTTTCTGACGTACAGGGAATAATAAATATCCCCCAAAGTGTTCCTTTCATTTTGAATGATCTTGAAAAAGGGCCATGAAGATTACCAGGGATAATCTAAAGGTGCCCCTACGCATAATAGAAAAAATGGCCAGACCTGCCAACTACCGAATATTATGTTAATCGGCGCCTCCCGACTATATACAGCATATTGGGGAAATTGTTGGCTTTTAACTCTCCATCATTTTATTTTCAAAGGACACAAGCCACCGGTAGAGTGTTTGGCAGTGGCTTATGCCCATTCACTGAGGGGGTCGGGAAGAAGAACGCTTGGCTGAACGAGCATTCGGTCAACAGCTATTGAAGCTATTTGGACATCTTAAATGGTTCCCAGCTTCGCTGAACTATGAAAACTTCAGTATGAGCAAGTAAATACTGAATCTGTTTAAAAGTTTCTTTAACATCTCAATGAGACCCACTAACCCTGTTTGCCAGCCTTGTCTCTAGATGCTATGTGCAGATGTGTTGGAAAAATGTATGAAATGTTTTCCAAAATGACCTCTTCACAATGTAAATTGCAATACACCTCAAGTCAATTGGATTAATGTTGCATTGGGAGTAAGGAATTGTCGCCCCCTGCTATCTAGAAGCATCATGCTGGTGTAGTACTATTCACTTCCATTTGACAGCCTGTTTTATACAGCAATTACTACCTCTCTATTTAACTTTCAATGAAATGTTCACATTACTTTGTCGCTATGAAGTGCTCTACTATTGAGTATTATTTTCCTTTATTACGTGGCAGCTTTAATGCCCACTTTCATCAAATTGTTTATGGTGTTCAAACAAAATTTCAGATCCTCGTTGAATCATTAAAATGGGCCTGAAAGTCAACAGCTCCTTGGCAGCTTTGTATTACAAGATATTGGGTAACGAAAAACGGATGGGCGAGTGAATGTATATGATGTGAACACTGAGAACATACACATGAACACTGCAAGACTAAGGCTTGGACACAGGCCTGTGCAACCTCTGAGACGAATGGAGCTGGTTTATTTGACCTCCACGCTTCTATGAAGTCATATTTTAAAGGGATTATCCAGGATTTTGATATTGATGGCCTATCCTAGGATAGGTCATCATTATTAGATTAGGGGAGAGGGTTCGACGTACCAGCACCCCCACTCATCAGCTATTCGAAGAGCCCGCATTGCCCTGTGAGAGCTTAGGCCTCTTCCTAGGCCAGTGACGTCATTGTACATCAGTCACATGGCCCTAGCACAGCTCAGTCCCATACAAGTGAATGGAGCTGAGCTGCAATACAAAACACAGCCACTATCCAATGAACGGCGCTGTGCTGGGTAAGCTGTGAAGAGGCACAGGAGCTCTGGTGAGTGCAGCGGACTCTTCAAACAGCTAATCGGCTGGGGGACTAGGAGTTAGACCCCGCCAATCTCCTATTGATGACCTATCCTGAGGATAGGCCATCAATATCAAAATACTGGATAACTCCGTTAACTATGCATGCCTCATGTAGATGTAGAGGCAGCAAGAGGTTTTTTTTCCTGTCAAATTTCAGTCGCATCATAAATAAAACATTCTATGTTTCTTTGATGTATAAGGCATTATACAGATGACTGTACTAAGGCTCTATAAAACCTTGCAAGGAAGAGAGGGCAGGGATTATTCCACCCTCCAGTCCCCCTTCTCTCTCTTTTTAGCTGCAGCATGCTCAGCCAGTCCCCACTGCCAGAGAACTTCTTCATCCAAAATAATCTACACCAAGGAGATAAATATTTTCATTTCATGTTCCCCCCAGCTTGATGTGAAAAACAACTTTTCCATTGATAGTTATTGAAATTTTCTTACCAAGCCAGCGCTGCAGTCCCTGGTCAAATTATGCTGCAGGCACTTTCTGGATCACATGCCGTATATTGTGCATATGATCACAACCCACGATGAACATGTCAGTCATCACTTGTGATGAGCGGCAGGGGTCATATTCGAATTCGCTATATTTCACGAATATTTTGCAGAATATTCGTCGAATATTCGCAAATTCGAATATTCGTTATATTCTACTAATTTTTCACTCGAAAAATCGACAAGGTAATGATCGCGCAATATGCGAATTTTCATAATGCTAATTTTTATCGCAAATTTATCAATTGCCAAGTAAAAACATGATTCCTCCCTTCTTCTTGCTTGTGGGCCAATAAGTCATAGCTTTATATAGAATATATTTGTTTTTTCAAATATTCGTAATATTCTAAAACAAGAATATATAGCGAATATTCTGAAAAAAAAATAACAACGAATATAGAGCAATTTAGGTAATATAGTGCTATAATCTTTTTTTTTCAATAGTTGAATTTTTTTTCCAATCTGAACTTCAGATGAGAAAAAAATGACAACTATTAGACAAAGATTATAGCACTATATTAGCTAAATTGCTCTATATTTGGGTTTTTTTTCAGAATATTCGCTATATTGCTATATATTCTTGTTTTAGAATATTATGAATATTCAAAAAAACTAATATATTCGATATAGTGCTATATATTCGTTTTTTTTGACTATTCATCTTTTTTCCCATTTAAAGTCATGATTCTTCCCTGCTTCTTCCTTGTGGGCCAATGAGTCATTGGCCCACAAGCAAGAAGCAGGGAGGAATCATGTTTTTACTCGGCAATTGAAAAATTTGCAATAAAAAAATCTCGAATATTTGAAATTACGAATATATATCACTATATTCAAAATATTCGTGAATTTTCAAAGTACCTATATTCGCTATAAAAATTCGCAATTCGAATATTCATGATCAACACTACTCATCACTGGTGGCACGATCATGTGGTAGGCAAATTTTAAGAACTATTAATGGAAATTTAGTTTTTTACATCAAGGGGGACATGAAATAAAACAATATCTCAGAATACCCCATTTAACAAAGAAGACAACTGCCAGCTGCCCCATATATTCATAAGTCACAGGGTGCATAGTTTTTGGCCACAGCAGCAACTCTAGAAGCGCCCATCTACTCCATCCTCCATCCATTCCTAGAGCCCAGTACAGACTACAGCTTCTGAGCTTTACAATCATCCCTTCTCCAAATTCCCCCTTGCAGACAGAAGGCAGAGGAATAGCAAAGACCTTAGCCTCCCTCTACATACCGTATCTTGACTATGGAAGATGCCAGGGTCTTGGTTACTGTTCTGTCTCTTTCTGTCTGCAGGTGGGGAGGGTCTAGGATCTATTCATGGGGCTTGGTTGCAGCCTAGTGTATCTCCAGTTATATGACTTTAGGTGGATCCATGTATGCTACTTCACACAGTTTCCATTAAGTTCTGTGGATTATATCATCTGGGCACATGTTTAAATTACTAAGGGTCTATGATCCTTGACAGCTCCTGTAGCATACCAATCATGCAATGCAATGCAAAGATGTCACCTAGCTATAGCCCTTAAGGAGTGCACCAATTATATGCTTTTATTAATTAGATATCCCATCATTGCCTGATTGGTGGGGCTTGACTGTTGATACCTCCTTCAGTCCTAACTGTAATGTAAACTTAGTAAGGCTCAGTGGTTGCTTTAGCTTCAGCTCCAATCCCCAATAAGGTGTTTGTTGGGAGTGGTCACCCAGCAGGCAGTGGCAGATTAACATAAGGGCATTCGGGTTGGCAGCCCCGGGCCCGGCATCACTGGGAAGCCCAACGCCGGCCCAAACACCCACATACTGCGGCGGGGCACAGAGGTGCATAGTTCCCTGCCCTGTCGCCAATCACCTGCCATAGGCTTTAGGCCTAGTAGGCCTGAGGCCTATGTGGTAGTATAATCCCAACATAGGCGTGTGTGATGACATCATTGCGCGATTGTGCTGGGACGCAGGACCATGAATATTGCGCGCCTGCTACCTGCCTAACCATCCCGGACGCAGGTAAGTATTAGCTTTTATTAATTTTTTTTATTTTCTGTGTGTGCTAACTTTGGGGGGCAGAGGAGGACATGGGGGCAAGTCATTTAATGGGGGTAGTCTGGGGGCAGATTATTACATGGGAAAAATCACTTCATTGGGGGGCAGTGTGGGGGCAAATAATTTCATGGGAGAGCAGTGTGGGGCAAATTACTATATGGGGCAATGTGGGGAAAATTACTATATGGGGCAGTGTGGGGAAAATTATTATATGGGGCAGTGTGGGGGACATTACTATATGGGGTAGTGTGGGGAAAATTACTACATGGGGGCAGTGTGGGGGAAATTACTATATGGGGGCAGTGTGGGGAAAATTACTATATTGGGCAGTGTGGGGAAAATTACTATATGGGGTAGTGTGGGGGAAATTACTACAGACGTGGACAAAATTGTTGGTACCCTTTGGTCAATGAAAGAAAAAGTCACAATGGTCACAGAAATAACTTTAATCTGACAAAAGTAATAATAAATTAAAATTCTATAAATGTTAACCAATGAAAGTCAGACATTGTTTTTCAACCATGCTTCAACAGAATTATGTAAAAAAATAAACTCATGAAACAGGGATGGACAAAAATGATGGTACCCCTAGAAAACACAGAACATAATGTGACCAAAGGGACATGTTAATTCAAGGTGTGTCCACTAATTAGCATCACAGGTGTCTACAACCTTGTAATCAGCCATTGGGCCTATATATATGGCTCCAGGTAATCACTGTGTTGTTTGGTGATATGGTGTGTACCACACTCGACATGGACCAGAGGAAGCAAAGGAAAGAGCTGTCTCAAGAGATCAGAAAGAAAATTATAGACAAGCATGTTAAAGGTAAAGGCTATAAGACCATCTCCAAGCAACTAGATGTTCCTGTGAGTACAGTTGCACATATTATTCATAAGTTTAAGATCCATGGGACTGTAGCCAACCTCCCTGGACGTGGCCGCAGGAGGAAAATTGATGACAAATCTAAGAGACGGATAATCCGAATGGTAACAAAAGAGCCTAGAAAGACTTCTAAAGAGATTCAAGGTGAACTTCATGCTCAAGGAACATCAGTGTCAGATCGCACCATCCGTCGTTGTTTGAGCCAAAGTGGACTACATGGGAGACGACCAAGGAGGACACCATTGTTGAAAACGAATCATAAAAAAGCAAGACTGGAATATGCCAAACTACATGTTGACAAGCCACAAAGCTTCTGGGAGAATGTCCTGTGGACAGATGAGACAAAAATCGAAGTTTTTGCCAAGGCACATCAGCTGTATGTTCACAGACGAAAAAATGAAGCATATCAAGAAAAGAACACTGTCCCTACTGTGAAACATGGAGGAGGCTCTGTTATGTTCTGGGGCTGCTTTGCTGCGTCTGGCACAGGGTGTCTTGAATCTGTGCAGGGTACAATGAAATCTCAAGACTATCAAGGAATTCTAGAGAGAAATGTACTAGCCAGTGTCAGAAAGCTTGGTCTCAGTCGCAGGTCATGGGTCTTGCAACAGGACAATGACCCAAAACACACCGCTAAAAACACCCAAGAATGGCTAAGAGGAAAAAATTGGACTATTCTAAAGTGGCCTTCTATGAGCCCTGACCTCAATCCTATTGAGCATCTTTGGAAGGAGCTGAAACATGCAGTCTGGAAAAGGCACCCTTCAAACCGGACACAACTGGAGCAGTTTGCTCATGAGGAGTGGGCCAAAATACCTGCTGAGAGGTGCAGATGTCTCATTGACAGTTACAGGAAGCGTTTGATTGCAGTGATTGCCTCAAAAGGTTGCGCAACAAAATATTAAGTTAGGGGTACCATCATTTTTGTCCATGCCTGTTTCATGAGTTTATTTTTTTACATAATTCTGTTGAAGCATGGTTGAAAAACAATGTCTGACTTTCATTGGTTAACATTTATAGAATTTTAATTTATTATTACTTTTGTCAGATTAAAGTTATTTCTGTGACCATTGTGACTTTTTCTTTCATTGACCAAAGGGTACCAACAATTTTGTCCACGTCTGTATATGGGGGCAGTGTGGGGAAAATTACTATATTGGGCAGTGTGGGGAAAATTACTATATGGGGTAGTGTGGGGGAAATTACTATATGGAGGTAGTAGTTGCTATTAGGGGACATTATTTTTGGGGACACTATACAGGCATTATTACCTGGAGCGAAATATAGGGTGTTATTATTACTGGGGGCACTCTAGGGGACATTATAACTGCTGTAGACACTATAGGGACCTTTGGGATAATTTATCAAACTGGTGTAAAGTAGAACTGGGTTAGTTGCCCATAGCAACAGATTCCACCTTTCATTTTTGACTATTCCTATGGAAAATGAAAGTAGGAAACTGATTGGTTTCTGTGGGCACCTAAGCCAGTTCTACTTTACACCAGTTTGATAAATGACCCCAATTCTCCTCCAAGTCTTTTTTTTATCATTATCATATGTATTTTAAATTTGGCAACTAAAACTATTATTTGTCACCTGCAGTCCTATATAACAGCCCAGATAACACAATAGTTCACTGTGTTATGTGGGGTGTTACATAGAACTGCAGGTAACATCTATGACATCTGTACTCAGAGAGTTAGGAGATGGTGGGGGTCTGACTCCTGGCACCCCCGCCAATCAGCTGTTTGAGGAGACGGCGATGTTCCAGGGAGTGCCGTAGTCTCTTTGCTCCTTACCAAGCACAGCGCTGTCCATTTGATAGCACTGTAATTGGTATTGCAGCTCAGCGCCAATCACTCAGATGGGACTGAGCTGCAGCTAGTCCATGTGAACGATGAATGTGATGTCATATGGCCTAGGAAGAGACTCTGGCGCTCACGAAGCACCGCAGCCTCTTCATACAAAAAACAAAAAAAAAAAAAAAACCAACTAAAACTTAAACTAAAACTAAAATGGAGGGGCCTAAGTTGGGTAGACAGCCCCAGGCCTATCGTGCACTTAATCCGCCCCTGCCAGCAGGTGAATTTTTTTCATTACTGGACAATTCCTTAATTTTTTAGGACATTTGGGATGTGAAACTGGCTCATAGTCTCTAAAAAGGGGCGGGTTGTGTGGGCAAAAACATTTGCT
This sequence comes from Bufo gargarizans, assembly GCF_014858855.1. Lineage (NCBI taxonomy): Eukaryota > Metazoa > Chordata > Amphibia > Anura > Bufonidae > Bufo > Bufo gargarizans. The sequence continues at coordinate 62,272,941 of NC_058087.1, forward strand.
GTGCAATAAACTAATTCTAAGGAAGCGCTCCACTCACCGTTCTTGCAGACAGGGCAGCACTGCTCAGGTTCATACACAGGATTTACACATTCCGGTACAGCACAATCTGCTACAACACAGTGGACTTCATTGCTGGGTTCACACCGGCACCATTCACACGGAGAAGGCTGTCAGGAGGTAATAGACATGTTATAGGATTTGTGACTGTCAAGATGACAACAAATTTACAGATGTAACTGTACAATAAAATAAAATGCTAATATTTAACATTTTGTGTGTAGTATATGCAGCTAGAAAACAACACATATGATATTTCAGCCATAACAATAAAATCATTTAGAGGAAGACTGGGTCAGAGATTCTCTCAAATGGCAGGTCTTGTTGGGTGTTTCTGGGGAATAGTGGTTAGTACTTACCAAACATGGTCCATGGAGGACAACTGGTGAACCAGCCACCGGGTTATAGGAGACTAAGGCTAATTCATACATAGAGGGAGTAAGGGCTAGTTTGCCTGAACAGGAATGAGAACACACAACACATCACAGCTTATTGTGGATGGATCTGCACAGCCACAGACCAGTTACAGTTGCCCATAATGGCCACTGCAAAAAGCACCTACAAATGGGCAAATGAGCGTCAGAAGTTGACCATTGAGCAATGAAATGCAACCCGATACATAGAAAGCTGCTCTAACAACTTTCCATCATAGCCAGCACCAACCTTTTCAGCAAATTGTACTACCTTAGCTGTCCTGTAGGGCATGACCAGAATCAGTGAGCCTAAGGCACCCATGGTGCTGTTGTCGATTCACCAATTGTCCTTCTTTGGATTAGTTTTGGTAGGTACTAACTACCGTATCCCGGGATATCGCACAAGGCCTGTGGTTTTAGAGATGCTGTGACCCATTCATCTAGTCATCACAATTTAGCCCAAACCCTTACATATGTCCATTTATCCTGTATCCAACACACCAAATTTAAAAACAAACTGTTCACTTGCTGCCTAATATATCCCACATCATAACTTGTGACACTGCAGCCAGATAAAGTTATTCACATAGCGCATATCCACAAGGCGTGGAGACACTGCGTATTTACTTCGGTGAATCTGCATGCAGCAAATCCACAGCATTTTATAGCAATAGCACAGTGGATGGGGTTTTCTGAAATCTCATCCATACACTGAAAACGTATCTGCAGAATAAACTAATGTGCAGCATCACCAGTTATACTGTGGATTTCCACTACAGATTTCTAACTATTTCAAACAGCAAAGTATCTGTATCTGGAGTAACACGTGCAGATTTTGCAGCAGATACTGTATATGGTGGACTCTGTTCTGAAATTGTGCTCCGTATGGTCATCCTTTAATGCTGTGGCTGATTTAGATAGATAGGAGATAGATAGATAGGAGATAGTCCTGAAACACACTGCTTAAGGCCTATTGCACACGACCGTATGGCTTTTTCAGTGTTTTGCGGTCCGTTTTTCATGGATACGCTGTTCCGTTTTTTGTTTCCGTTGTGTTTCCATTTCTGTTCCGTTTTTCCGTTCCGTTTTTCCGTATGGCATATACAGTATACAGTAATTACATAGATAAAATTGGGTTGGCCATAACATTTTCAATAGATGGTTCAGGAAAAAACTGAACGGAAACGGAAGACATACGGATGCATTTCCGTATGTGTTCCGTTTTTTTTGCGGATCCATTGACTTGAATGGAGCCACGGACTGTGATTTGCGGGCAATAATAGGACATGTTCTATGTTAAAACGGAACGGAAAAACGGAAATACGGAAACGGAATGCATACGGAGTACATTCCGTTTTTTTTGCGGAACCATTGAAATGAATGGTTCCATATACGGACCGTATACGGAATGCAAAAAACGCCAGTAAACGGGAAAAAAAAACGGCCGTGTGCAATAGGCCTAATGCTGTGATTGTTTTTCGTGCAAATTGTGCTTGTATATGAGTTCCAATAAAGTTGTACAGGGAGAGGGAGGTTCTAACAAGCCTCCCAGGGCAGACTTCGCCCTACACACAGTACAGAGGAGAAGGAGAAGTGTGTGTGATGTCTGAGGCAAAGCTGCCCACCATAACCAAGGACAGAAAGACCATCTGTCAAAATATAGTATTTCTAGAGAGGATACAGAGGTATATGATTATACAGTACAGCAGAGATAGTTCATCCCTCCAGTCTGGAGAAATAAGGGAGAAAGATTGATTGTCATCGAAAACTGCCCCTTATGCAACTTCTAGGAACTAATTTGAATCTGTGTAAAAGCTGCCTTGCTGTAAATTACTTTTGCATACATTGATGACCTTTGGATCAGCTTAAGTAAAGTACTAGGAGTTTATTAAGAAACTTGGTCTCCTTATTCCACATCAACTCCTAATTGCACCTTACGGTGCTGGCGTCACAAACAACATGGGGCTCAGCCAACAAATCACTATAAGTGTACCCATTACCATCAAGGGCACCTCAACTTCCATCTGGCTGGTGTTCCCTGCAATAGAGAGTGCCCCGGAGGATTTAGTGCTGTCTTCCTCATCACAGCACGCCGACCCAGGGAGCTGCAAAACCGTAAATACGACTACTACTCCCATCGGCCCACCATGCACTCACATACTGCCCCTGCGGTCCGGTCCGCTGCAGATAGATATGAGATAGATAGTGTGATAGGGTATGGTCTGGGAAGACAGGTATTTTCCTCCCAGTGTTGCTGGGCTGATTTGCAGCCAGGTGGGGTCAAACACCGGACTGGATTTTAATATTCCGGTCCGGGTTTTGACAACACTTAGCTGTCCTTAAAAGACAGCTGGGCTCAGCAGCAAGGTGTCTCTGTTTTGAGATCTGAGGCCCCCCTAAAGTCTGTTGTGACCGCTGGTGAAAAAACGGCTAACAAGGTGATTGTTTTGTTCTTTGGACTTTCCTTTGTGTGAACTAACACTAAAACTGAAGAATGTCGCTTTGTTTTTGTCTTGTGTGTGAATAAACACTGAAGTTTCGTTTTACAATTTTTTTTTTTTTACCTTTGTTCTGCATCCACTTACCCTGCCTACCAGAGCGAATCCCCACAATAGATAAATAGATAGATAGATATGAGATGCATAGCTATGAGAGATAAATAGATATTATCTAAATAGTAAGAAACAGAGGCAGCACTCTGGATAAGGGCTCTTTCACATCTGCGTTATTGTCTTCCGGCATAGAGTTCTGTCGTCGGGGCTCTATGCCGGAAGAATACTGATCAGGATTATCCTAATGCATTCTGAATGGACAGTCCGTCCTTCAGGATGCATCAGGATGTCTTCAGTTCGCTTTTTGCTCCGGCCAAAAATCCGGAACACTTGCCGCAAGGCCGGATCCGGAATGAATGCCCATTGAAAGGCATTGATCCGGATCCGGCCTTAAGCTAAACGTCGTTTCGGCGCATTGCCGGATGCGACGTTTAGCTTTTTCTCAATGGTTACCATGGCTGCCGGGACGCTAAAGTCCTGGCAGCCATGGTAAAGTGTAGTGGGGAGCGGGGAGCAGCATACTTACCATCCGTGCGGCTCCCGGGGCGCTCCAGAGTGACGTCAGGGCGCCCCAGGCGCATGGATGACGTGATCGCATGGATCACATGATCCATGCGCATGGGGCGCTCTGACGTCATTCTGGAGCGCCCCGGGAGCCGCGCGGACTGTAAGTATACCGCTCGCCTGCTCCCCACTACTACTATGGCAACCAGGACTTTAATAGCGTCCTGGCTGCCATAGTAACACTGAACGCATTTTGAAGACGGATCCGTCTTCAAATGCTTTCAGTACACTTGCGTTTTTCCGGATCCGGCGTGTAATTCCGGCAAGTGGAGTACACGCCGGATCCGGACAACGCAAGTGTGAAAGAGGCCTAACATGAAGAAAAGTGGATCCCTCTATCTATCTATCTATCCATCCATCTATCTATCTATCTGACTATCTATCATATCTAATAGCTATGATAGATAGATAGATAGATAGATAGATATGAAATAAATAGATATGAGATAGGCTGCTTTCACACTAGCGTTCGCTGGTCCGTTCGTGAGCTCCGTTTGAAGGGGCTCACGAGCGGACCCGAACGCAGCCGTCCAGCCCTGATGCAGTCTGAATGGAGCGGATCCGCTCAGACTGCATCAGTCTGGCGGCGTTCAGCCTCCGCTCCGCTCGCCTCCGCACGGACAGGCGGACAGCTGAACGCTGCTTGCAGCGTTCGGGTGTCCGCCTGGCCGTGCGGAGGCGTGCGGATCCGCCCAGACTTACAATGTAAGTCAATGGGGACGGATCCGTTTGAAGATGTCACCCTGTGGCTCAATCTTCAGGCGGATCCGTCCCCCATTGACTTTACATTGAAAGTCTGGACGGATCCGTCCGAGGCTATTTTCACACTTAGCTTTTTTTAGCTAATATAATGCAGACGGATCCGTTCTGAACGGAGCCTCCGTCTGCATTATTATGAGCGGATCCGTTCAGAACGGATCCGCCCGAACGCTAGTGTGAAAGTAGCCATAGATTGATACACAACATATATATGACAGATAGATGGATGGAATAGATAAAATATTAATATTTCCTGAATCGCCTTTGAGTAGGATATCTTAGCATAATACTAACAGATTTTATACCCAGTTCAAAGAGAAGACAAGAATTTGAGATATTTTTTATTAAGTGATAATTAAGCAGTTTTTCAGGCTGTAATTATCACCGCCACTGACTATACTTTTCACCCCGGTATACCGCCTACACAGTTGAGGCAGCCGCTGCTTGACCAGCATGCTAATTACACATTGTGTGTCAGACTGGCGGCTTACTACACCTTAGCTGAGAACCACACAGCTTTGTATGATATTATTTTCCATAGAAATCACAAACCATTAAAAAAGGTAAAATTGTAAAAGTAAGTTTCAGTAATTGTCCTATGTGTGATATACTGCAGTGTACTGACCCTTCTATGCTCATTACCAGGAGGGTTACTCATAGAAGATTCGGCTAATAATGGGAACTGTGCCTTTACACGTGGTGAGGTTAATGCTGTACTGGTCAAGTGTACGGTATTTTGTGGCTTCTTATGGATGCTCCATTTAGACAATAAGACATGCAGGTAATGTATTAATGAAAGAAGTGAAGGAATATGAGCAAATCATGGAGGGCAAAGAGAACTGCATCTAAATCAAAGATGAACCGCAGGAGCAGTCACTACCACACCCATCTGGACACTACTATGCCACATAATGACAGTGAGGGGCTTCAGTGCCCCCATATTACTGCCCCTTCCATATTCTGATCATAGGAGGCCACTGCAAAATGTGCATGAATTGCGTGAAGATTTTGCTTCTGATATACATATATACATGTATCCAGTGGATATAAAAAGTCTACACACCCCTGTTAAAATGTCAGGTTTCTGTGATGTAAAAAAATGAGACAAAGATAAATCATTTCAGAACTTTTTCCACCTTTAATGTGACCTATAAACTGTACCACTCAATTGAAAAACAAACTGCAATCTTTTAGGTGGAGGGAAGAAAACAAAAAAACACTAAAATAATGTGGTTGCATAAGTTACATAGGAGTCGGCATACACCTGCCATCATTTAAAGTGTCTCTGATTAACCCCAAATAAAGTTCAGCTGACTCTAGTTGGTCTTTCCTGAAATTTTCTTAGTCGCATTCCAACAGCAAAAGCCATGGCCCACAGAGAGCTTCCAAAGCATCAGAGGGATCTCATTGTTAAAAGGTATCAGTCAGGAGAAGGGTACAAAAGAATTTCCAAGGCATTAGATATACCATGGAACACAGTGAAGACAGTCATCATCAAGTGGAGAAAATATGGCACAACAGTGACATTACCAAGAACTGGACGCCCCTCCAAAATTAATGATAAGACGAGAAGAAGACTGGTTTGGGAGGCTACCAAGATGCCTACAGCAATATTAAAGGAGCTGCAGGAATATCTGGCAAATACTGTCTGTGTGGTACATGTGACAACAATCTTCCGTATTCTTCATATGTCTGGGCTATGGGGTAGAGTGGCAAGACAAAAGCCTTTTCTTACGAAGACAAACATCCAAGCCAGGCTGCATTTTGCAAAAACACATCTGAAGTCTCCCAAAAGCATGTGGGGAAAGGTGTTATGGTCTGATGAAACCAAGGTTGAACTTTTCGGCCATAATTCTAAAAGATATGTCTGGTTCAAAAACAACACTGCACATCATCAAAAGAACACCGTACCCACAGTGAAGCATGGTGGTGGCAGCATCATGCCAAGGTGCCGTTCTTCTTCAGCTGGAACTGGGGCCTTAGTTAATCTAGAGGGAATTATTAACAGTTCCAAATACCAGTCAATATTGTCACAAAACCTTCAGGCTTCTGCTAGAAAGCTGAACATGAAGAGGAACTTCATCTTTCAGCATGACAACGACCCAATCTTGCCAAGTCAAAATGTGCCATGCTGATAGACTCATGCCCCAAAAGACTGAGTGCTGTAATAAAATCAAAAGGTGCTTCAACAAAGTATTAGTTTAAGGGTGTGCACACTTATGCAACCATATTATTTTATTTTTATATTTTTTCTTCCCTCTACCTAAAAGATTTCAGTTTGTTTTTAAAGTCGTACAGTTTATAGGTCACATTAAGGGTGGAAAAAGTTCTGAAATGATTTATCTTTGTCTCATTTTTACATCACATAAACCTGACATTTTAACAGGGGTGTGTAGACTTTTTATATCCACTGTATATGCATACATATGCATACTTCGTTCAGCTGAGCATGCATTTATAGTGAGTGGGGAAGAAGCTGCTGCCAGACATAGTAACATATTGTAGGCTGAAAAAAGACATCTGTCACTGCAGTTCGGCCTGTTATCCTGCAAGTTGATCCAGAGGAAGGCAAAAAAAAAAAAACCACCTCTGGTAGTAGCTTATTTCCTGAGAACAATAGCTGCGGGCAGGTGAAGTCCAACATGCTGTTCCTTATATCACTCTATCTAGATGGATAGATGAAAATGGCAAAAGGCCGCACTCTCAAGAAGATAACAAAGAAAAAGTTATTTTATTCCTCCAATGTGATCGTGGCCATTCAGCTCAGCATCAGAGCCTTTCCTAATACTTGCTCTAATGCTGAGCTGAAACGTCACAATCACATTGGGGGAATAAAGGAACCTTTTCTTTGTTATCTCCTTGAGAGTGCGGCCTTTTGCCATTTTTATCTACTGGGATCTTGAGTCGAGTCCTCTTGGGCTTGTACCGTCTCTATTTATTTTCTGGTGCTGCAATTTTTATATAGATACCATAGACAGATACAGATGTAGCAGAGTTAACACTCAAACTCTTAAAGGGTTTCTGTCATCAGAAAAATGGGTATTTACTTGGCTGACATTAGCGATGTACTAATGTAGGTATGGCCAACCTGCGGCTCTCCAGCTGTTGCAAAACTACAACTCCCAGCATGCCCAGTCTGCTAACAGCTATCAGCCTACAGCAGGGCATGGTGGGAGTTGTAGTTTTACAACAGCTGGAGAGCCGCAGGTTTGCCAGCCCTGTACCAATGTCAGCTGAACATAACTATATTAGTCCCATGTCACTACGTGCCGCCGTTATTTAGAAAAACTAACTTGTATAATATGCAAATGAGCCTCTAGGAGCAGGGGAGGGGGGCGTTGCACCGACTCCTCGAGGCTCCATTCGCTTACCTCTTTCAACGCCCTTCTACACTTGATTGACAGGGCCAGGCAGCGTTGGTCTCCTGTCTGCCGGGGAAATCTCGCACCTGCGCCGTCCCGTTCAGTATTCGGCGCAGGCGCAGTGAGGGAAGGACGTTCGACAGCAGCCGTCTTCCTCACTGCGACGTATTCAGCGCAGGTGCAGTAAGGAAGCCTTGTATCATTGCGCCTGCGCGAATACTGAACGGGGCGGCGCAGGCGCGAGATTTCCCTGGCAGACAGGAGACCAACGCTGCCTGGCCCTGTCAATCAAGTGTAGAAGGGCGTTGAAAGAGGTAAGCGAATGGAGCCTCGAGGAGTCGGTGCAACGCCCCCCTCCCCTGCTCCTAGAGGCTCATTTGCATATTATACAAGTTAGTTTTTCTAAATAACGGCGGCACGTAGTGACATGGGACTAATATAGTTATGTTCAGCTGACATTAGCACATCGCTCATGTCCGACAGCTTAATACCCATTTTTCTGATGACGGAAACCCTTTAACTCATCGCGTTACCTAGAAACAAAAGCCATTGAAAAGCAATTGAAGGTGTTTGCTTAAGGCCTCTTTCACACGGGCGTCAGTTTTTTTGCCCGGATAAGAGGCGGATGCGTTGCGGGAAAATGCGCGATTTTTCCATGCGAGTGCAAAGCATTGTCATGCGTTTTGCACTTGCGTGAGAAAAATCGCGCATGTTTGGTACCCAAACCCGAACTTCTTCACAGAAGTTCGGGCTTGGGATTGATGTTCTGAAGATTGTATTATTTTAACTTATAACATGATTATAAGGGAAAATAATAGCATTCTGAATACAGAATGCATAGTAAAACAGCGCTGGAGGGGTTAAAAAAATAAAAAATAATTTAACTCACCTTAGTCCACTTGATCGCGAAGCCCGGCATCTCCTTCTGTCTCCTTTGTTGAATAGGACCTGTGGTGAGCATTAAAAACAGGTAAAGGACCTTTGATGACATCACTCTAGTCATCACATGGTCTTTTACCATGGTGAATCACCATGGTAAAAGATCATGTGACGTACCATGTGATGACCGGAGTGACGTCATCAAAGGTCCTTTACCTGTATTTAATGCTCACCCCAGGTCCTGTTCAGCAAAGGAGACACAAGGAGATGCCGGCTTCGCGATCAAGTGGACTAAGGTGAGTTAAATTATTTTTTATTTTTTTTAACCCCTCCAGCGCTATTGTACTATGCATTCTGTATTCAGAATGCTATTATTTTCCCTTATAACCATGTAATAAGGGAAAATAATAAAGATCGGGTCCCCATCCCGATCGTCTCCTAGCAACCGTGCGTGAAAATCACACCGCATCCGCACTTGCTTGCGGATGCTATGCGATTTTCACGCTTCCCATTCACTTCTAGGGGGCCTGCGTCGCGTGAAAATCGGACAATATAGAGCATGCTGCGATTTTCACTCAACGCACAAGTGATGCGTGAAAATCACCGCTCATGTGTACAGCCCCATAGAAATGAATGGGTCAGGATTCAGTGCGGGTGCAATGCGTTCACCGCACGCATCGCACCCGCACGAAAAACTCGCCCGTTTGAAAGGGGCCTAATACATTTAGTTTAGATAGCATGTCTCAGAAAGCATGTGTGTTAACTCTACTACATCTGTAGATAGACAGACAGATAGAAACCATAGATAGATAGATAAATAGCAATAGAAGCCAATGGCAGCACAGCCGGCCAAATATCAATATGGAGGTGCAGGCCAAATATAAATTATGGAGGTGCAGGCCAAATATAAATTATGGAGGTGCAGGCCAAATATAAATTATGGAGGTGCAGGCCAAATATAAATTATGGAGGTGCAGGCCAAATATCCATATGGAGGTGCAGGCCAAATATCCATATGGAGGTGCAGGCCAATGGATCCAGCAACAAATCCAGAACAATATAAGAAGAAAAAAATGGCAGAACTCAAAAAAGGCTCTATGAATGAGCTGAAATGTTGCGAGTCTTTCTTTTCACTCATTTTCTGTGAGAGTGTTGTCATTTTCTTCTTCTTAGATAAATAGATAGCTTTCATAGATAGATGGATATATACCATAGACAGACAGATATACATATATATAGATAGACAGATAGATACCATAGATAAATTTCATAGACATATGGATAGATAGATACCACATAGACAGACAGACATATATATAGATAGACAGATAGATTCCATAGACATAGGCCTCATGCACACGACTGTTGTTTCATTCCGTGTCTGTTGTTCCGTTTTTCGTGATTTTCTGCAGACCCCTTGACTTTCAATGGGTCCGTTGAAAACTCGGCTAATGCACCGTTTGTCGTCCGTGATCCGTGGTTCCAGTCCGTCAAAAAAATATAACCTGTCCTATTTTTTTTCACAGAAAGCGGTTTGCGGACCCATTCAAGTCAATGGGACCGTGAAAAAACACAGAGGCACACAAGATTGTCATCCGCGTCCGTTTTTTCCTATCATTTGTGTGTCAGACTGTGTTGACTTGGACTTTTTTTAATAATAAATAAAGGAAGACACACGGAAACAAAAACGGAAACTGAACCCCATTTTTTGTGGAACGGAATACAACAACGGTCGTGTGCATGAGGCCATATGGATAGGTAGATACCATAGATAGATAGATAGATACCATAGACAGACAGATATATAGGTAGATACCATAGACAGACAGATATATAGATAGACAGATAGATACCATAGATAGATGGATAGATACCATAGACAGATATATATATATATATATATATATATATATGTATATAGATAGACAGATAGATAGATAGATACCATAGACAGCTTCCATAGATAGATGGATAGATACCATAGACAGACAGATAGATAGACAGATACCATAGTTAGATTCCATAGACATATGGATAGGTAGATACCATAGATAGATTGTTTTTTAACTCTTGTAGTAAAAACAATACATCTATTGTCAGCCGTACAGGTAAAATACCGTCAAATACAATTGTTCAAAATTTCTAGTTGAAGTGATATCAATGGTTGATGCAAATGTGCATTCTTCAGAGCGAGCCGCACCGCACGCAGGGCCTGCTGCTTTCTTTGTGCTCATTTTTTTGACCTATTTCTGCAGGGATTTTGTGCAGTAATGGTAAAGCTCAATGATCCCATGTTCAGTTGCATTTGAAATGACATTTCCACATATTCATTTGTGTTGAGCCCCTTCTCTTGGAGAATATTGTGTATGGGCGAGCTGTAAAGCTTCAGCTGAGCATCGAAGAGAATCTGCTCCACATCAGCTTCAGCGATGAACATTGCTTTCCATGATGAGGGATTGCTGCCTCACTCCCGTTAGGTCCATGTGGTGTATACCCCTGACCTGGTGCATAGGGTGTCCCTGCCCCTGGTAACTGTCCACACGACTATACTAATTCCAGCCAGATGAATGCATTTTATAAGAGGCAGAGATGTACATGTCAGCAGGTGTGACACAGAATAAGAGTACACCCCTGGTATATGATGATCAGGGAGGCATGTGCCTGATTGGATTATAATTAATCCCACAGCCAAGCGATCTGACCTGCTTCAGACTAAGGATTTACTGCTGGGCGGCGTGCCAACAACTCCTGTAATCAATATCCTCCACCACACGGCTCGGAGCTACACGCGGACTACATAAGAAGCTGCGGCTGTTTACTCACCGGAGACTGGCTGATCCTGGGGCAGTTAGAAGAAGTCAGACTTCTTATACACATTACATTTACGGCTCATGCGTTACATTTGCGTATCCGCAAAACATGGATACCGGTCATTTGTGTTCTGCATTTTGCAGAACGGAATCTCCTGTCCTCAGTAGAACTGTCCTATCCTTGTCTTACAAATGGCCAAAAATAGGACATATTCTATTTTTTTTTGCGGGACCGGGGAACGTATTTTTAGGATGCGGACAGCACATGTTGTGCTGTCCACATCTTTTATGGCTGCAATGAAGTGAACGGGTCTGCATCCAATCAGCAAAAAATGCAGATCGGATGCAGACAAAAACCAGGGTCATGTGCATGAGTCCTTACCGTAATGAAGAACGGAATGCGACATGATATGCATACATATCAGAGCATACCAAGGTCATCTCTTAAAAGGCATCTGTCAGCAGATCTGTACCTATGAAACAGGCTGACCTGTTACATGTACGCTTGGCGGCTGAAGGCCTCTGTGTTGGTCCCATGTACACTCACCTAAAGAATTATTAGGAACACCTGTTCTATTTCTCATTAATGCGATTATCTAGTCAACCAATCACATGGCAGTTGCTTCAATGCATGTAGGGTTGTGGTCCTGGTCAAGACAATCTCCTGAACTCCAAACTGAATGTCAGAATGGGAAAGAAAGGTGATTTAAGCAATTTTGAGTGTGGCATGGTTGTTGGTGCCAGACGGGCCGGTCTGAGTATTTCACAATCTGCTCAGTTACTGGGATTTTCACGCACAACCATTTCTAGGGTTTACAAAGAATGGTGTGAAAAGGGAAAAACATCCAGTATGTGGCAGTCCTGTGGGCGAAAATGCCTTGTTGATGCTAGAGGTCAGAGGAGAATGGCCCGACTGATTCAAGCTGAGAAGAGCAACGTTGACTGAAATAACCACTCGTTACAACCGAGGTATGCAGCAAAGCATTTGTGAAGCCACAACACGCACAACCTTGAGGCGGATGGGCTACAACAGCAGAAGACCCCACCGGGTACCACTCATCTCCACTACAAATAGGAAAAAGAGGCTACAATTTGCACGAGCTCACCAAAATTGGATTGTTGAAGACTGGAAAAATGTTGCCTGGTCTGATGAGTCTCGATTTCTGTTGAGACATTCAAATGGTAGAGTCCGAATTTGGCGTAAACAGAATGAGAACATGTATCCATCATGCCTTGTTACCACTGTGCAGGCTGGTGGTGGTGGTGGTGGTGGTGTAATGGTGTGGGGGATGTTTTCTGGGCACACTTTAGGCCCCTTAGTGCCAATTGGCCATCGTTTAAATGCCACGGGCTACCTGAGCATTGTTTCTGACCATGTCCATCCCTTCATGACCACCATGTACCCATCCTCTGATGGTTACTTCCAGCAGGATAATGCACCATGTCACAAAGCTCGAATCATTTCAAATTGGTTTCTTGAACATGACAATGAGTTCACTGTACTAAAATGGCCCCCACAGTCACCAGATCTCAACCCAATAGAGCATCTTTGGGATGTGGTGGAACGGGAGCTTCGTGCCCTGGATGTGCATCCCTCAAATCTCCATCAACTGCAAGATGCTATCCTATCAATATGGGCCAACATTTCTAAAGAATGCTATCAGCACCTTGTTGAATCAATGCCACGTAGAATTAAGGAAGCTCTGAAGGCAAAAGGGGGTCCAACACCGTATTAGTATGATGTTCCTAATAATTCTTTAGGTGAGTGTATGTGCCAGTGCTGAAGTCTCTGTCTCTGATTCTGAAATCCTGCGTCTGTCCACATCACCGCCAGGTCTAGGCATGCGGCGTACAATACCCACTGCATCAATGTACAGACTTGCTGGCGTAAAATAGGATAACCAGGAAAGGGTATCGTACAGCACATGCCCGGGCCTGGCAGTGATGCGCGCTGGCGCAGGATTTCAGGAGCAAAGACAGTGATGTAAGCAGACACTGGGCTAACTAACAGAAAGACAGAGGGAGAATTATTGATGAGTAACACCGAGGGGCCTGGGCACCTGCATCCAAAGAAAATGCCCCGGGGCACTTGTGGGCTCAATAGCATATCACTGCAAAGTTCGTGTTTTTTCTGCATTTCAAGGGAAGGTACTATTTTTGAACCGCGAATAAGAACTACACTGCCATTCATGCAGTCTGAGTTGAGAAAATGAGCTGACAGGCTCCCTTTAAATCTAAGTATCTGGTCCAGAGAAGACGACGATGTTTCTGGATCGTGTTGACATAGGACTTCTCTGCCTGATAAAGCTTACGTTTGTGGATTGCACAGGAATCTGTGTTCACAGACAATGGTTTCTGGACAGGTTCCTGAGCCCATGCAGGGATTTCCAGCACACAATCATGCCTGTGTTTAATGCAGTGCTACCTGTAGATCACAAGCATCCAAGATTGACCATCCGCCTTGTCCATAGCCTATCTTCTGATATTATGTACTATAGATGGTGGAATATTCAATGTCTGCGGTGGTTAGCCGGGCATTGCCTAGTTCAAATAAGGGAGAACCTGCTGGCTTGGACTCAATACTACGTAGCCAAGCGTCCAGGGCCTGCACCGGACACCATCTGTTGGCCGTAGGGAAGTATCTGACCTCCACCGATTCCCCCGGCCGTGATGTCTTGGACGAGGCCAAGGTAAGGACATAGATGGACCCGCGCCGGATGAGCTGACCTTTCCGCAAACACCCAGCCGGCGTATTGGTGCCCATGAGCTCGCCTGGCCTGAGGAATCCATAGAAGGCCAGGCACAAGGCTGTTTCTACCAGAGCGCTTACCTGCAGCCCGAACGGTTTACGCTGCAGTTTGTCTGTCACTGACCTGAACAAGCTGCCGGTGAATGGCTGACGCACATGTCGCCTCACAACAGACATCTTGCGCAAACCCTTCAACGCCGCTTTGATAGGGTGGGCGGAGAAGAGTGACGGTAGGTCCGGATGTAGCATGTACCAGTGATACTGAATACCTGCCAGGTATAGTTTCACCGTGCTATGGGTCAGAATGGTACTAAGGGAAACCTCCTCTCGACTAGGAGCCGCCGATTGTGCAGACAGAAGGTGGTAAAGTTCAGCCTTCCTCGCGGAGGCCGGGAACGGAATCCCCCTTCTTGACAATTCTGCCGTCAGCTTAGGGACGGTCCACGACCTTATCGGCAACTCCGCCGACCGCACGGACTGCTGCTCCCCGCTGTACCGAGAAGACGAGGACTCCTCCGGTAGAAATTCCTGAGACATCTCCCTACTGAAAGAAATTCAACTCAAGTAACTACACCAAAGCTTACAACTACCTACTGGCCAGACAAGGCCAGATCTGCCCCAGGGGGGAAAGCCTAGCACCCGTGGCTAAGGTCCGAAGGCGCCCACGGTCGTTACCAGAAGCGCTGCCAGGGCTGCCGGCCTGGCCGGGTAGTGATTCTGAAGTCAGCAGACAGTGAGGAGGTCCACGTCTCGTAGAGTTTTATGATCGTGGCCGGGTGAAGCGGCTAAACTGACAACGGCACGGCTAAGGGTGTACTGTGACTGGAACCCGCTGGGAGACTGAGGCCTGACCGGACCTAACTGTGACCGTGAAGGCTGAGCTCCGAGGCCGTGGCTGACTCGAGTGCGTAAACGTGATGCCAATTTCCCGTAGCTATACCCGTCAAGTGCCTGTAGTCAAACGGGAGTGCAAGCCGAGTCTGTGGACGTGACCGACTAGCCCCAGTAGCCGTGAGGGGACCCTACATCGAGAGTAGCTGTAACGGACCATCGCCAGTAGACGTGGTAGTATAACCTCACGAGTCTGTTGACGTGAGACGGAGTCTGTAGTCGTGACAGACTAATGCCTGCAGTCGTGGCAGGGCTTTATAAACGAGTCTGTAGTCGTGACAGACTGATGCCTGCAATCGTGGCAGGGCTTTATAAACGAGTCTGTAGTCATGACAGACTAATGCCTGCAGTCGTGGCAGGGCTTTATAATGAGTCTGTAGTCGTGACAGACTGATGCCTGCAGTCGTGGCAGGGCTTTATAAGGAGTCTGTAGTCGTGACAGACCTGGCAAAACACAAAAAGAAAAAAAAAATTTATTTAATGATTATTTTATTTTTATTTTTAATTAAAAACATTTTTTTTGTTAAATGTTTTATTTTATATTTTTTCCACCAAAGGCCACGACTGTAGGTGCCACCCTGCAGACATGCGTCAGCAGCCTGAGCATAGATAGGCCACCATACCCAGTCCCCCAACCCACGGAGGCGTAAAGGGGTGGACCACGCCTGCGCACCACACCTGACTCACCTGGCAGCCATGACAGCCACAAACCCCGCAGTATCGCAAAGTAGCCAACCACCTACGGACCTGAATAGACAAGGACAGACATGTGAGTAAGCGAACCCCGACTGTGTAACCCCTCACCCACACAACTGTCCCCTAGCTACGAACCAGCATGTCGTGGCCGCGCCCCGTACCGACCCCCTAACGTCCAACGTGTCGTATCGGCTGTGGGCGACCAGGTTACACGCCCGAGGTGTAATGGCAATCCTCACAGCGACGCGGCTGCGAACCCGGTGGGCTATTACTAATTGTGTGGCACTACATCTGTACATGTAATACCCCCCTTTTCCTTTTTTTTTTTTTCCAATTACTTTATTTATTCATTTCCCTTCTTATTTATTTATCTCCCTTTGCATTCAATGGCCTGACGCCTGCCCCAGTGTGCCTAGAACTGGTGTGAGAACAGAGCCCTGCTCCTGACTGCAGTACCGGACATGGCCTGTAGGTGTCGCCCTATCTACATGCCGGAACCTGCTGGAGCGCCGAAGCCAGTGAGCCGCACTGTGAAGCCGGTGAGCGGCGTATGAGTGCGGGAATGAACTCGCCGCAGAGGGCCACAGGTGAGGGGCGACCGAGGAGGGTGTAGCACTGCCTGGGTGACGCTGCATTTCAGTGGAAATACGGAGCCAACATAGGTGGGCTGGGGACAGATAGCAACGGGCGGCAGCATGGTATAGCATACATAACGAGATGGGTGGGCAGCCACCCGGCCTACCTATTTAAAGCAGCGATGAGCCCAACGCACCCGACCACGCGAACTACCAGGAGACATACGACTTCTCTGGAGCGGATGCCAACCCACGAGCCGATCCGAAAGCATTCGAACCGACAAGTGGGGGCAGGAGAGCCAGGTTTAAATAGTTAAAGCCCCGCCTCCCCTCACACAAACACGGCACTCCTAATTGCCTACCACTTAATCTTCCAGCCTTTTGTTGACCCTGGCCTAACTTTTTGAGATGTGTTGCTGCCATCAAGTCCTAAATGAGTTTTTTTTTTTTTTTTCATGAAATGGTAAAATGTATCACTTTCAACATCGGATATTCGTTCTATGATCTACTGTGAATAAAGCAGGGGACTGTGAGATTTGCAAACCAATGCCTTCTTCTGGTTTTATTTAAAGAAAGGGTACATTCACACGACCGTATAATTTTATCCACATCCGTTCCGCATTTTGCGGAATAGATGCAGATCCATTCATTTCTATGGGTGAATAAAATGTGCGGACAACGTTCAGTATGTTCTCCGCATCCGTGTTTCCGCATTTCTAGTCCGCAAAAATATGAAGCTTGTGCTACTATTGTCCGCAGCCCCATTTAAGTCAATGGATCCGCAAATTGCGGATGACATACGGAATGGTTTCCATATGTCATCCGTTTTTTGCGGATCCGTTTCTGTATTTTTGAAGGCCTTAATTCATTTTTTTTTTCTCTCTATCTTTTTTTCCTTCCATTTTTGGCGGACCGTAAAAAACAGAAGACATACGGAACACAAATGAAAGTTATTTGTCCACAAAATGCAGAGACACAGTTCCGTTATTTGCAGACCGCAAAACGGAAAGGATTACACACGGTCATGTGAATGTACACTTATTCACATTGTCCCAACCTTTTTAGAATTGGAGTTATGCTTACTGCTGTAGGCTTACTGTTGAACTGGCTGATTTCATTTCTGTTTCATGTGGACAAACTGTAGAAAGCTTGTAGTAAATATTGTAGTATCCATTATCAGAAATTTATGACAACATATAGGAAGCTAATAAATCAATAAAACACTCCATTTGTGTAACTGCGTTATATATATCTATATACAGTATCTCACAAAAGTGAGTACACCCTTTGATACAATGTAAAGTAGTCAGTGTTAGGCCTCTTTCACACTACAGTATGTCAATTTCAGTGTTTTGTGGTCCGTTTTTCACGGATCCGTTGTTCAGTTTTTTTTGCTTCTGTTGTGTTTCCGTTCCGTTATTCCGTTCCGTTTTTCCGTATGGCATATACAGTATGCA
Organism: Bufo gargarizans; assembly: GCF_014858855.1. NCBI lineage: Eukaryota > Metazoa > Chordata > Amphibia > Anura > Bufonidae > Bufo > Bufo gargarizans. Next base: position 62,290,705 of record NC_058087.1, read on the forward strand.
GTAATTACATAGAAAAAATTGGGCTGGGCATAACATTTTCAATAGATGGTTCAGAAAAAACGGAACGGAAACGGAAGACATACGGATGCATTTTTTTGCGGACCCATTGACTTGAATGGAGCCACGGACCGTGATTTGCGGGCAATAATAGGATGTTCTATCTTTGAACGGAACGGAAAACGGAAATACGGAAACGGAATGCATACGGAGTACATTCTGTTTTTTTTGCGGAACCATTGAAATGAATGGTACTGTATACGGACCGTATATGGAACGCAAAAAACGGCTCGCAAAAACGGTAAAAAAAACGGTAGTGTGAAAGCTTGTATAACAGTGTAAATTTGGTGTGCCCTCAGAATAACTCAACACACAGGTGTCTAAAACTGCTGGCAACAAAAGTGAGTATACCCCTCAATGAAAATGGCCAAATTGTGCCCAAAGTGTCAATATTTTGTGTGGCCACCATTATTTTCCAGCACTTCCTTAAATCTCTTGGGCATAGAGTTTACTAAAGCTTCACAGGTTGCCACTGGAATCCTTTTCCACTACTTCATGATGACATCACGGAGCTGGTGGATGTTGGAGACTTTGCACTCCTCCACCTTCCATTTGAGGATGGCCCACAGATGCCTAATACGGTTTAGGCCCGGAGACAAACCTGGCCAGTCCAGTACCTTTACACTAAGTTTCTTTATCAAGGCAGTGGTCTTGACTGTAGGCAAGACGCACTTGTCTTTGTACTCCTCACATGGTTGCTGCCACACACACTACAGTCGTGGCCAAAAGTTTTGAGAATTACATAAATATTGGAAATTGGAAAAGTTGCTGCTTACGTTTTTATAATAGCAATTTGCATATACTCCAGAATGTTATGAAGAGTGATCAGATGAATTGCATAGTCCTTCTTTGCCATGAAAATTAACTTAATCCCAAAAAAAACTTTCCACTGCATTTCATTGCTGTCATTAAAGGTCCTGCTGAGATCATTTTCTGTAATCGTCTTGTTAACTCAGGTGAGAATGTTGACGAGCACAAGGCTGGAGATCATTATGTCAGGCTGATTGGGTTAAAATGGCAGACTTGACCTGTTAAAAGGAGAATGATGCTTGAAATCATTGTTCTTCCATTGTTAACCATGGTGACCTGCAAAGAAACGCGTGCAGCCATCATTGCGTTGCATAAAAATGGCTTCACAGGCAAGGATATTGTGGCTACTAAGATTGCACCTCAATCAACAATTTATAGGATCATCAAGAACTTCAAGGAAAGAGGTTCAATTCTTGTTAAGAGTCCAGCAAGCGCCAGGATCGTCTCCTAAAGAGGATTCAGCTGCGGGATTGGAGTGCCACCAGTGCAGAGCTTGCTCAGGAATGTCAGTAGGCAGGTGTCAAGAAGGGCAGCAAAGAAGCCAATTCTCTCCAAAAAAAACATCAGGGACAGATTGATCTTCTGCAGAAAATATGGTGAATGGACTGCTGAGGACTGGGGCAAAGTCATATTCTCCGATGAAGCCTCTTTCCGATTGTTTGGGGCATCAGGAAAAAGGCTTGTCCGGAGAAGAAAAGGTGAGCACTACCATCAGTCCTGTGTCATGCCAACAGTAAAGCATCCTGAGACCATTCATGTGTGGGGTTGCTTCTCATCCAAGGGAGTGGGCTCACTCACAATTTTGCCCAAAAACACAGCCATGAATAAAGAATGGTACCAAAACACCCTCCAAAAGCAACTTCTTCCAACAATCCAACAATAGTTTGGTGAAGAACAATGCATTTTCCAGCACGAAGGAGCACCGTGCAAGGCAAAAGTGATAACTAAGTGGCTCGGGGACCAAAACGTTGACATTTTGGGTCCATGGCCTGGAAACTCCCCAGATCTTAATCCCATTGAGAACTTGTGGTCAATCCTCAAGAGGCTGGTGGACAAACAAAAACCCACTAATTCTGACAAACTCCAAGAAGTGATTATGAAAGAATGGGTAGCTATCAGTCAGGAATTGGCCCAGAAGTTGATTGAGAGCATGCCCAGTCGAATTGCAGAGGTCCTGAAAAAGAAGGGCCAACACTGCAAATACTAACTCTTTGCATAAATGTCATGTAATTGTCGATAAAAGCCTTTGAAACTTATGAAGTGCGTGTAATTATATTTCACTACATCACAGAAACAACTGAAACAAAGATCTAAAAGCAGTTTAGCAGCAAACTTTGTGAAAACTAATATTTGTGTCATTCTTAAAACTTTTGGCCACGACTGTACACACCATCTAAACCAAATAAGTTTATCTTGGTCTCATCAGACCACATGACATGGTTCCAGTAATCCATGTCCTTAGTCTGCTTGTCTTCAGCAAACTATTTGCAGGCTTTTTTGTGCATCATCTTTAGAAGAGGCATCCTTCTGGGACGACAGCCATGAAGACCAATTTGATGCAGTGTGCAGCGTGTGGTCTGAGTACTGAATAGGCTGACCCCACACCCCTTTAACCTCTGCAGAAATGCTGGCAGCACACATAAATTTATTTTGAAAAGACAATCTCTGGATAGCACGCTGAGCACTTGCACTCAACTTCTTTGGTCAATCATGACGAGGCCTGTTCCGAGTGGAACCTGTCTTGCTAAAGCGTTGTATAGTCTTGGCCACCGTGCTCCAGCTCAGTTTCAGGGTTTTTGCAATCTTCGTATGGCCTAGGCCATCTTTATGTAGAGCAACAATTATTTTGTTTCAGATCCTCAGAGAGTTCTTTGCCATGAGGTGCAATGTTGAACTTCCAGTGACCAGTATGAGATAGTGTGACAGCAAATTTAACACACCTGTTCCCCATTCACACCTAAGACCTTGTAACACTAACGAGTCACATGACACCAGGGAGGGAAAATGGCTAATTGGGCACAATTTTCTGCCATATTCATTTAGGGGTGTGCTAAATTTTGTTGCTAGCGGTTTAGACATTAATTGCTGTATGTTGAGTTATTTTGAGGGCACACCAAATTCACACTGTTATACAAGCTGTACACTGACCACTTCACATTGTATCAAAGTGTCTTACCTTCAGTGTTGTCCCATGAAAAGATATAATAAAATATTGGGGTGTACTCCCTTTTGTGAGACACTGTATTCTGTAATGCCATCTACAACTGTAATATGGTACTATATAAATAGGCTTCTCGTGTTATATTAGATGATGCTGGTATAGATTCTGCACTTGTTTCTTAGTTTATCTAGAAAAGATAAATTTTTGTCTGTAGCAAATTACAGATGCAAATATTGTTTTTATTTATGTAAATGAGCAGAAGTAAGAAAATCTAGGATAGAAGTGATGTGAATAATAAACATGATTTGTAATCCCACTGAGTGATTCAGAGAGATGGGTTTCTGGGAAACATCTCTGTCAGAAGAAACCCAAGAGACCTTCACCTAGAGGCAGCACCTGCTCTTGTTCACATTCTCTCAGTTTCTCACATTTCTGAAAGCATTGTGGATTCAACTCAAATTCGGCTGACATGTACAAGAATAGCTCTGGACCATTGATATTATTCAGGACTCTACTGATTCAGTAATTGTCATGCATGTACTGTATTTTTCTCTTATAAGACAGACCTATTGAAAAGAAGCACCTAGATTTTTAGGAAAATAAGAAAAAATATATTTTTCATCAGACCTCTGATCAGACCACCCATATCAGATCCTCATACTAGACTTAGTGTTGGACGGGCATGCTCGGCCGAACACCTCTTTCACTTGGTCGAACACCACGTGTGCTCGAGCGCGATGCTCGAGTATCCTCCCCACACATTTGTTGCCGGCTACCCAGCCAATAAACGTGCGGGGAAGTAGTGGCACTCACTGTAAGGCCGATTGCACACAGGCCAGTGTTTCACGGGCTGGATTCCTGCTGAGAGCAGGAGCGCACGGCGTCATTGGTTGCTATGACGCCGTGCGCTTCCTGCTGCCGCCACAGTACAATAATACACTGGTATGATCTATACCAGTGTATTACTGTACTTCGGCGGCAGCAGGAAGCGCACGGCGTCATAGCAACCAATGATGCCGTGTGTTCCTGCTTTCAGCAGGAATCCAGCCTGCGAAACACGGCCGTGTGCATTTGGCCTAATGCTGTAGCCATGTTAGTTACTGGCATTACAGTGATTGGCTGGCCGGAACGTGGTTCGGCTCAGACCTAGTCAGGGCGTGCTGCAGCAGAAGGGACAGATAGTGTAGGGAGAGGAATTATGTTTTTTAGGGAGTTTTGAAAAGTGTTAGAGACCCAACAGTCCTTTTAAGCACTATTGTTTTATCTGACTGCAAAATATATGGGTGCAACGTGCGCTAAATTGCGTGCAATTGTTTGGCTGCTGGGGACAGCAGTGACACTATCTGTGCTAAATCTTCTGTATAACGTTAGCCACTGGTGACAACAGCAGCGACATTACCTGCACTACATCTCCTGTATAACGTTTGCACATCATAAATATTAGTGACATTCAGTTTCATTTTTTCGCCGCTGGTGACAGCGACATTACCTGCGCTACATCTCCTGTATAACGTTTGGGCATCATAAATATCTGTGACATGCAGTTTAATTTATTTGCGCATACACTTACAAAATCTGTGCTACTGTACGTGTGACATACTTGAAAGCAAATATACCATTTAATATGCGAGCAGTAAGGGATGGGAAGTGGCCGTGCTGTATATTGTGCACGCAGAGGCCGTGGCCCTGTTCCTCCGAACAGCCCCTTGCAGCAATCTCCCTTGCCAAGGGGTAGGTGTTCTGTAGTCTGGCGCTTTTTTGAGGAAAGTGCGGACGATATAAGAATTGTCATTTGCAACCTGTACGGTACTAAAATGAGAAGGGGCGTGAACACTAGCAACTTCACCACCACCAGCATGATCTGCCACATGGCATCAAAGCACCCTAATTGGTGGGCCAAACGCCTGGGTCCACAATCAGTGTCTGTGGGTCACACCACTGCCTCCACTTCCCCTGTGTTACGTGCTGGCCAATCCCCTGTCCAAGACGCAGGCCCGGATGCCTTCTGCCATGCACCTGGACCTTCGCAAGCACCATCAGCTAGCACATCCACTTCTGTCTCCCAGCGCAGTGTACACGTCCATACCCCAGGCATTTGAACGAAAGCGCAAATACCCAGCCACCCACCCACAGGCCATAGCACTAAATGCGCACCTTTCCAAATTGCTGTCCCTGAAAATGTTGCCATTTAGGCTTGTGGACACAAGTCAGGGACACAGCACGGGTAGGCTGATGCACATAATACCACCCAAGTAGAGCCAAATATCACATTACAGCATGATATACTGCCCCAACAGCACAGAATACCTCCCCAGTAACTGCCCCTGGTGGCCAGAGCCAGCTGCCACATTCTGTCCTCTTACTCCAGTTGCCTCAGGATGACAAAACAGTTGAATTCAAGAGTCAGGTGGAAAGCTTTAGATAACTATTTACCTGGCTTCCCTGAGAAGGGCTCAGGTGGCCCTCTAGGCATCAGCCCACTGAGTAGTATCCCTATAGGGTTTATGGCCAGTCTGCCCCTACTGAGAAACACAAATCAGTTTTAATTCCCTTGACCTCCAGGGAACACTGTTTCATAACAAATTGACAATTGTCTCATATTATGCTCCAAACCAGAACCAGACTAACTTTTTCTGCCATCTTCAGGGTCATTCATTTCCACTGGATATATTTTGGTGGAGTTTATTCTGGTTCGAGAGCCTTCTCTACATAGAGCCTCCACAAGTGCAATCGGCATCACATTTTTCCTCAGTCCTCACTTCTTTGACCCAATCTTTTAAACTCACTGACCTCTGGAGGAAGCAATCCCATGGAGAAGGATTTAATTTTGTATAACCTACACACGTCAAATATGTGATTTCGAAAGTTGAGGGTATCATTGAGACATACGTTCAACGTAACAGGATCTATATGAAGTACCCTAATCCATATGCAAGGTCTCTTGACTAGATCGAATCCAGTCTTTAATAACTGGGTTGTCACTCTATAAGTCTATAAATCAAAATTACCCTATATCTGATAACAAGTGGTTGATAAGACTAAATCTTAACTTCCCCTGAAGTCCATGACTAGAGAAACAACTTAGATGCACAAAGCAGCAGTTTTACTAGCTCATTGTTAAGCCGGGTACTTGGCTTTTCTGCCAGCTAAGTTCTTTCAGTCATGTTTAATATGAACCCATCTGTGTACCTCAATGACCACCATCACAAAAATTCCCCGAATAATCTCAGAAATATTCCGTCACCACCTTTATAAATAATGTAGCAAATACCCCTATTTTTTAACTAAAGCAGCATAACACTTTTTTGAGAGTTCAACCCTCGCAATTCCTATCTCAGAAGATGTTAATGTTGAGGTTCAAGCAGCCATTAAAACTTTCCAAATCCACAGCCCCTGATGGCTTTTAAGGCCTCAGCTTCATACTACAAAAAATGGTCATCCTCAGCCGTATTTTCTAAACTACCTAAAATATTGCAACTTTTCTTCATCTGGTCTTTTTACTAGCACAGATCGCCTTGGTCTCTATACCAAACAAGGAAGGTCTAGATAAAGTTAGTTACCCATCTCTCATACAGTATCTCTAACACTGATATAGAACTGAAAACCATATCCACTCACCTGAACTCATTACTTCTCTTATACACAGAGACAATATGGGATTTATTCCCCATTGCCAAGCCAGTGATTTTATTATAAATACAATTGTTCATTTAGCCAACATTCTCTCTACATGAAAACTGCCGCCGTGTTCCTCTTTCTTAATATTTCAAAGGCTTTTGATTTTATATCATTAGAAAGTGTGACTATAACAATTCAAAAATGAGGCTTTCAATTTAGCATCTTAAGCTGTATCTCTGCTGTCTATGCCATTCCCACAGCAAAAATGCAGTATACTGGATACAGTCTATGATACCAGAAAGACAAGGCTGAGCTGCCCCTATCTTTTTTTCCCCTCTCAATAGAGCCTCTTGCAGCAGATATCATAGACTCAATTATGCTATTTTAGAAATAGTTTCGGTGTCGGCTCTGCTGCCGTGTGGTTCATAGCCGGTGCTCTGCCTGTAGCTGAGTGAGTGCCCGCACCAGCGACCATGTTTTGAATCCGAATAAACAGACTGCAAAGGAATCTGGTCAGTGCCGCAAGTTTATTTCTTCTTTATGTCACATGTAGATATCATAGACTGCCTGGATGTTAAGGGTATTGAAGTGGCAAGACTAACCAAGAGATTATGCATGTTTACAGGTGATATTCTGAAGCCCTCACTACCCTCCCTAGCCTTTTCTCTATTTTAACTACCTTTGGTGTCATCTCTGGTTTTACCATCAATAACTCTAAAGTCACATGCTTCTAATGTCTCCGTACTAAAAAATGTTTCTATTGCTCTTAAGTCCTCGTATCCATTTAGGTGGTTAAGGAAAAAAAAATCCTAGACTATTTAGGAGTTTGGATTACCACTCTCTACAAAAACTTAAAGGGAATGCCCCCCAAAAAATATTCTATGGTTTACAAAAATGTTGTATATCCACTGGGTTATTTAATAAAGTGCATCTGTATAGTGCCATCTGATCTTTGTTCTTATTAATATTTCTTTGTCCGGATCACTGAGATGGCTGCACATGCTGTTTCATCCCTCAACTGCCTCCTGAGCTGTGATCGGGAGAGCATGGGTACGCCTCCATAGTGGCAGCAGAAAAGACACTCCCCTTCAGCTGTCAGCTTGATATAAATCTAGTAGAGCAATGAATAGGGAGATGTCTGGATCCATGTGAGGTACAGGGCTGGTTCTGGCTATGTTAGAAAGAGATTGTCATGTACTTTATGCTGGCTAATTTTCATTTTTTACAATAATCATAGGATAACCCCTTTAAGGCCTCTTTAGATGGCCTGATGGAGCAGATGATTGTCCTTCCTGACAATCGCCTACTCATCAGTGGAGGTGACCACTGCATTTACATTCAGCGATCTCCTCCACAATATGTGGAGGAGCAATTGCTAATGCCATCATTTCTCCCCATACAGAATCAATGTTTGCTTACATCATGATCTGCTGCCAGCAAATGATGATTTATGTGACCACAGCCTAACAATCCTATTATCTAAAAAATGAGCGTTTCACTTATTCATTAGGTAATCAGCAGCACCTTTACATCAGCAGATTATCACTAACGAAAGTTCATACAAACCATTTTGCTACACATTGCTTGTGCTCCAATGTCCTCCTCCTCCTCCTCCAGTTCAGCCCCCACAGAGCTCATGAGGCCATGAGATGTAGGCACCATGTCTCCAGTCCCCTGACCAGTCAGATTTACCATCATCTGTTCCAGGACATGAAGCAGTGGAATGACGTTGTTCATTCCATAGTCCTGACTACTGATAAATAAAGTGGCCTCCTCAAAGGGCCTGAGCAAGCGGCAGATGTCACACATGAGCTGCCACTGGCTGACATCGAAGTTACGCAGAGGAGTACTCCTGTCCCCTTGGATCATCAAGAAATAATTGATGGCCTTTCTCTGTTCGTATCGTAGATCCAACCTATGGAGGGTGGAATTCCAACAGGTGGAATGGTTGTATATCAGCCTATGTTGGGGGATGCCGTTCTGCCCCTGCAGCTCAAGGAGGGTGTACTTTGCGGTGTACGAGTGGCTGAAGTGCATGCAAAGTTTCCTGGCCATTTTTAGGATGTCTTGCAGATGAGAGGAAGACTTCAGGAACCGCTTGACAACCAGATTGAACATGTGGGCCATGCACGGCACATGGCTCAGCCCTCCTTGATGCAGCGCCGACACCATGTTCTTCCCGTTGTTGGTCACCATGGTTCCAATTTTGAGTTGTCACGGAGGAAGCCAGGATTTGATTTCTTGATGAAGGACCAGGAGCAGTTCCTCCCCTGTGTGACTCCATTCACCCAGGCAAACCATGTGCAGAACAGCATGAGAGTGATTAGAGGGGTCGTACATGACTTGCATACACTACATGCCTCCAACATAATTCTTGGATCTCTACATAAAAATAATGTATTTGCTGTAAATCGCAAGAGGGGCACAGTTGGAGACATTGACTTCACAAGAGATACAGAGCAGCGGAGTTCAGCCACTTCTATTTGCTTCCCGCTGTTTACTGCTCCTGAATTAAAATTGGGGCAACTAGCTTCAGCTTCCTCTGATGTGTATGCCTGCGTAATCCTTTTGTTATGGCTTTACACAGGGAGCAAGAATGTTACGCACAATTCTGATGGAACTTCTGATCTTAAGAAACTGGACTTGGACTCCGAAGCAGAGGCTCTCCTGTGTGATGTGGAGATCGAATGCAGACGGAGCAGATAAAAACACATAAATATTTTCAACTTACTGAAGCTGCTTGATTTAATTGTGAATAGATGGTAAAGGCAAAGTCTGCTGGTGTGTTGCCATCAGCGTCTTCATTATGTTCACTGCAGGACCCATGACGATGTAATTCGGTCCGTACAGCAAAAGGAAGTCTACAATCACCCATCAATTTTCCCGAACAAAACATGTTTGAAATAAAAAATGTCACCAATGAAAGGATAATGGAATTCGGTTCATACAGAACAATGTCTACAATCACCCATCAATTTTCCCAAAAACAGCCTGTTTCACATGAAAAATGTCACCACTACATAATTCGGTCCATACCGCAAAAAGGGCTTTACCACATATAACTGCACTGCTGAAAGTTAAATAGGCCCTTATTTTTTTCCACTACACACAGCTTTTCAACATATAAGTGCAATGCTGAATGGCGAATATATTATTTTGCCACTAATACGCGGCTGAAAGGGCTTTAGAATATATAACTGCACGGCTGAGCGGCAATTAGTCCCTAATTTTTTTCCATTTTAACACTACACAAAAGGCTTTTCAACATATAAGTGCAACGCTGAATGGCGAATATATTTTTATTTTGCCACTTAGACACGCCACTAAATGCTTTAGAACAGATGACTGCACTGCTGAATGGCAAATATATTTTTTCTTTTTCCACTAATATACAACACAAAAGGCTTCAGAACATATAACTGCACCACTGAAATATATTTTACTTTTGCCACTAATACAAGACAAAAAGGGCTGTAATTTTAGCACTACCCCACACAATGGCTAATAAGCCACTAATGCAAGCCAAAAAATTCTTTAGAACATATAACTGCACCGCACAAGAGCAAATAAGACTTAGAAATATTTCCTTGTAATAAACCCTGTTAATGCCTGTATCAAACAGCACTTGCACCCCAATAACAAGAACAGTTTGCTGGTATTACAGAGCTGTATAATGGCAATTTGGACCCCTAGTCAGTGCAGCAAGGTGTAATAGGATTGTTCCTATTACCCAGGCTTTCACCTCCCCTACTGAACCCTGTTCTACATAAATGCTGTGGAATGATTCCGCCCTATCCTTTCCCTACACCTTGAATAATCTTTCCCTGCACTTGTAAATCGCTTTTTTTTATCACAATAAAGTTTTTTCTAACACTGTCCTCTCTCTGCACTAAGTACACTGGAAAATCTAAGATGGTTGAGGCTATTTATAAGGCTGTGACATCACAGGGCTGGCTGGCTGCATGCATGGCATTAAGGGTGATCCCGCCTTCCCAGAGTTCCTTTCTCCATGTCCTCATATGTGCATCAGCCATTTTAGGAAAAAATGAGATATGTTAATTAGATACGTTATACCACGAAGCTCGAGGAAATTCGGCTTCAGTGCGAATCAAATTTTTCCAGAAATTCTGATCGAATTCCACTTCGTCAGCTTCGATTCGCTCATCTCTAGCCTCTTTACATGGTCCAATGTATAGGCAGTGAAGGAAATGAACCATTTCTTCTTAATGATTGCCTGATGCAGCAATCATCTCTTCTGTATGGGAATGAACGATGCTAACCCGATCCTGTGCCCATAGAGAGCGACTGTTTACTGCCAGCAGATTTCAGGAGGGAGATCTGCCGCCAGCAAATGATGTTGATTAATGTGCCAAAGCAAAGACATCATCACCCCCCAGCTCCTTGTCAGGTGATCGGTGGTACATTTGCACATGACAATTAATGGGAATGAGCACTCCTAGGAACACTGGCTCCCGATGATCGCCCAGATCATCATCCATCTTCTAAACCAGCTTTTCTAGAACTGCAGTTTTCCTTCACCTCAGAAAAAGTCAGCATCCCACCATTAGGCTACATGCACACGACCGTATGTGTTTTGCGGTCCGCAAATTGCGAATCCGCAAAAAAAAACAGATGACGTTCAGTATTGCATCCGTTTTTTTTCCGGATCCATTGTAATAATGCCTATCCTTGTCCGCAAACTAGAAAAAAATAGGACATGCACTATTTTTTTTGCGGAGCAATGGAACGGACATACTGATGCGGACAGCACACGGTGTGCGTTTTTTGCGGACCCATTGAAATGAATGGGTCCGCATCCTATCTGCAAAGAAAACGGATCGGACACGGAAAAAGTAAATAGTATCCAGAATCAAAACCACTGAGTGCTAACCAAAAGAAACATAAAGCCTTGTCTCACATTTGCCAAGAACACCTCCATGAACCTCAAGCCTTTAAGGATAATGTTCTCAGAACAGATGAGGCTACTTTCACACTCTGGATCCGTTCAGATAATAGAACCGTCTGCATCCGTTCTGAACGGATCCGTTTGTATTATCTTTAACATAGCCAAGACGGATCCGTCTTGAACACCATTGAAAGTCACTGGAGGACGGATCCGTTTTCTATTGTGCCAGATTGAGTCAATGAAAACGTATCCATCCCAATTGACTTACATTGTGTGCCAGGACGAATCCGTTTGACGGTCACCAAAACGCTGCAAGTGGAATTCTTTGGAAGATGTATGCAATTATATCTTAGATAAGGCACAACAATTCAGGAAAAAAAAAAAACATCATGCAGCTAAATATGAAAGTGATGGTGCGAGGAAGCTTTAGTGCTGGACTATTTCTTGATTTTACAATCTTCAGTCTAAGAACTGAAGCTCAAGTGTAATTGGGTAATATAACACAACAACAAACCAAAGTACACAAACAGTTCCACCTCTAAATGGCTCGAACGAAGCAACATTAAAGGGGTTGTCTCATCTCAGACAATGGGGTCATATCGTTAGGATATGCCCCCATTGTGTGATAGATGCGGGTCCCACCATTGAGACCAGCATCTATCTTCTAAACAGAACCCCGAAAGTGGTGGAGGGCACACTACACGTGCGCAGCCACCTTCCATTCATTTGGATGGGGCCTCCAAAATTTGCCGAGCACTGGCTTGGCTATTTCTATTGGGCCCATAGAAGTGAATGGAAACAATGGGGCCGGTCATGCGCGGTGTGCTCTTATTCACTTCTATGGGCTGAGCGCTTGGTGGTGGCCTGCCTCTAGCCATCACTTTGGCCTGCTCTGTTCTCGATATAGGTAAAAGTCCCGGCCCTAACGATATGCCCCCATTGTCTCTGATAAGACAACCCCTTTAAGGTTTTGTTTGACTTAGTCATAGTTTCCAGTTACACCCCATTGACATGCTGTAGCCAGACTTTAAATTGAAATTTCACATAAAAAATCCTTCAAGTGTAGTTCAGTTATAGCAATTGCAGTGAGCCCACTTATTCTGCTCCCTATGGCCATGCAGTGATGAGAATGGGGCACCTTTCTTCTCTTCAGGGCAAACTCTACTGGGAGCTGGTTCGGCTGCCTTTGGTGTTGATGGTTGCTGTGAGGTGAGTCCCTTGGCAGCTAGTGATAAGGGTGGCGGTGCAGGCAATAGTGACACCAGGTTAACAGCAGAAGGGTTCTTTACTGAAGAATCAAGTTCAGGTACATTAGTCTCAGTTCCCAGCATGCATTGATTGGCAGTTCTTACACAATGTGCAACGTCCACAGTTCTCACAGCTGCGGTAACAGTTAATGGGTCAAGGTCTTTCTTTGAAACAATATTCTTCACACCGTAGTTCTCTAGCTGACTTAGGCACAAGCATCTAGAAATATGGGTGCAACACTTTTCTTTCACTATGCAACCTCAGGACAGACCCTAATATCTGACTGCTGGATCTTTTTCACTGGTCACTGTACTCACAATAAAAGGTTTTACAATGTCTAAAGCAGGATATTGAACTTTAATAACTTCCGCACTGTGCTTGGAAAGTATGTCTAGGAACCAGGGGTATTCTGGTTGTTTCCCATAGAAATGAATGGAGCAGTCACGCACATCTGCAACCTGCCTGTCATGGCTGTGTCATGGTCTGGTGGCAGTGGACCGTGACACTTTAGCAATGCATGCTTGCTGCCGGTGGCAACGTGTATTTTTTAGCACGTTTACACACTTTCCCTTTAAGGTTGTTGTTCCTTTCCATTCTGGTGGGTATAGGGTTAATGGGTGAGCCAGGTAAAGCTGGGTGTGGGCTCTTATAGTACTTGTGCTTGGAGCATGAGGCGAGTGGGACTTCAGTTTCTTGTGGCTCTGGAGTTATGCTGCCATCCTAGACCTTACCATCTGTACATTATGAATGGAAGCACAGTTGTGAACAGAACCTTCGACTTTTATGTTAGACATGAATGTCAATGCTATGCTAAGAATACTTAACGGAGTATTCCAGTTCTTTAAATTGGGTCTGCTTTGAAAACACTATGCAGGTTTTACAAATGTCTAATATACTGTAAACATTTTTGCACTGTTCTCTAATAATATCTACCTACTTCTTAGTCTACCTCTGCCTTGTCTGCACTCCGCATCCCTTAGTTATGACCGGTCTGCTCTCTCCTGCTGCCAGTCGATCATGCTCAGTTCCCCTGCTCTGTGTCTAGTCCCAGCTCTGTGAAGTGCATTCTCTTGCACCTGGGACTAGCCAAGGAAGTAGCAAAAGAGGGCAGACGTTGCACGTGCCCTGGGTGCAGAGGCTGAGGGAGGGGGGGGGCAAACCCGTTGGGCAGTTCGGGGCCACCTACTTCCTGCTACACAGTTCAACTGAGATCCAGCTCTGCTAGCTGTGTGGGAGCAGTGCTGAAAGCCCGGAAATCAGCCTCCTGCACAGCCAGCAGCGTGACGTGTATGTGGGAGCACGTCATGCTGCTGGATGTACCGATCAACAGGGAAGGATGTAAGTTTTTTTTTTTATGAAGCTGGAGAAGGCACAAGGGGCCAAAGGAGACGGAAAGGACATAACCACTGTGAAGGGGCACAGAAGTGGCCATAATTACTGTAAGGGGACACAAAAGTGGGCATAACTACTGTGAGGGGGCATAAAGGTGGGCATAAATACTGTGAAGGGGCACACAGGTGGGCATAAATACTGTGAAGGGGCACACAGGTGGGCATAACTACTGTGAAGGGGCACACAGGTGGGCATAAATACTGTGAAGGGGCACACAGGTGGACATAACTACTGTGAAGGGGCACACAGGTGGGCATAACTACTGTGAAGGGGCACACAGGTGGGCATAACTACTGTGAAGGGGCACACAGGTGGGCATAACTACTGTGAAGGGGCAAAAAGGTAGGCATAACTACTGTAGGGAGGAAGTCACCATCCCATTCTTATGTGATTATTCTTCTTTCTCTATCACTACACCCCAGACACACTATGGAAAAGGTAGGTCCAGTTGGATATTTAATTTATTGCAAGGTGTATTGGTACCATGTGTGTACCCTATGATAGATTGTATTAGGTGGGACTGGGTGAGTATAGTTATGCTTTGGTAGTGTAAAATAAAAATTTGCTGCTGTCCACTTAACTTTTTCCTCTTTATGTAAATATGAGTGGCTCATGTGCAGAGGGGGGCGTTATCCTGAATCCTAGCCCCGGTTTCAGCCTAGCTACACCTCTGGGCTAGCTGTGGTCCAGGCTTCTCCGCTCTGAACTTCCTGTCTATTAGAGAGGGAGATGACAGCTGAAGGCATGTAAGGGAGCTGTGCTCTACATCAGCTGAATAATCCTGATGTGTAGCAGTAAACTGAGGTTTTGTAGATTTTTATGTTTCTTTTTTCATCTTTCCTGTGTAGATCTTGCTCAGAGTCACTTGGCCTTTCCCTATCTGCTTCATCTGCTGCCTGCTGTTTCAAACTGCTTTCTATGTCTGTGTCTTGATGTTGGTATGTTTCTGCCTTTTACATAACTGTCTGTTTCTGTATTTGTGTGTCTGTCAATCTGTCAATCTGTCTGCGTGTCTGTCTGTTTTTTCACTATGTATCGCTCGCTATTTTCCATCTCTCTCTCTCTCCGTATATGTTGTTCTGTCTTTCTCACACACATAACATGATAGAGGACGTGCACTCTACTTTGTGTTTCAAGAAAGAGAAGCAGACCTGGAAGAAGTGGGGTGCATAATTTAAAAAACAGAGTCACGTCAGAGGCCAATTTGTATCAGGTTAGTTTAAGTGCATCACATACACACCAATGCTACAGCAGCTGGAACATAACCGGAATGCCCCTGCTTAGATTGTGAGCCCCATTGGAGACAGCTTGATGCTAATGTCTGTAAAGCGCTGCGGAATATAGTATCGCTATATAAATGCGTAAAATAAATAAATAAATACACAGAATAAGCAAACACTGGAGCAAACAGAAAATGCCCTTCCTTTTTATGTCTCAAAACCACTTTATAACATTATAAAATGAGGAAACATTCATTCTGTGTAATTAAGAGTGATGCATCTCTTGCACATAACATTTAATTTATCTATGCCTGGAAACTATGACTTTCCTCCCTAGTGTTTCCAATCACGTAATCACCGAGGGTCTATTTATCTGGAAAAAGGTGTTACATATTCTGATTAATGCACCATATACGACATAGCACAGTGATTATACGGCTGTAATAAAAGTGCCTGTTTCACTAATGTTCTCCTTGTTGTTATTTTCTTTTAATTGATAATGTTCTTTCTGGCCACAGAAGTGCAGAAGTTAAAGATCTTTCTGTGTCTCATAGTCTCCTCATTTTCTAAAAACGCGCAAGTGATTTATGGGACTTCTGCATAATAAAATTGGCTATAAAGTTCAAATCGCTCCATCCCCTAGGAGGTCAGGATAGCAGAGCTCTTAATCACGCATTTTCTTCAGCATGGTAAGAAAGAAAAAAAAGAAAAGCGTCTCATCGGTTGCGCTGTTGTGAACTGGAAATGTTTTTGTTGGAACAAAAGCTCAGCACAGGGCGTTCCAAGTAATCCGCCATGACCAGCTTCAACACAATCTTATGATCAATGTGGTCTCCACTCTGTGTCATGCATCTTTCCCCATCACAGAGAGAACAAGCACATAGTGATGTCACCGCATCAAGATAATGCACACAGTAATGTCCTAGTAAAGAAAACCTAGTATAAGGTCAGTTTTTAGCTTGCAACCTATTTTTACTAACACAGTACCCCACTCAGGGATGGAGCAATAATGAAGGCGACACAGCGCAGTTAAGGGAACAGAACTATACTGTGGGTGGAACACAAAGCATAATGGTTATAAACAGAGGCACTTTGCATGGTGGTTATCAACCCAATGGGGGGAAGTTATCATGAGGGGATTATTTGTACTCAGCTTTTCATGAGTCTGTGTTGGAATACTTAACGCCACATTTATCAAATATCACACGTTGTTTGATACATTTGTCTTATCCTTAAACCTAACACTTTTGTCTAGAAAAGCTATTCCAGTTTTCCTACTCCATCCTTAAAACAATTCTCAGTGATAAGTCTGGAGTATACCCGCTATCCTACCCATATTTCAGAACTGGAGTAAGTTGTGCTGAAATGCAAATAGTCGCTAACATTTTTGCTAAAAAAAAAAGTTGTAAAAGCCCTTTTTAAGCCAGATTTCCATAGTGAAGGCATGATAAATCAGGGTCAATGTCATGGTCACATTCACAGGCAGGGGTGATAGGCCTGACTCCAGACTCTAGACCATGAGGTGCACCAAGACACCTGTTTATACAGTCTGGCTCCATCTGATTGCAGAGCCTGTGAGCACCATGCTAATAAGCCTGCACGCATGACCAGAGACTTCACCAATCCACTGTGCCCACCAGTCCACTGTGCAAAACTTTATAGTGTTCGAAAGGTGCAGTACATGCTAAATAGGTATATGAGCATGAACATGAATGTCCAGTTCACTTTAGTGGTGCATCAACAGTTCAAGCGCACTATCTACAGATGCAGCTGAGCTAAGCTTGATGGTTAACGTGTTAAGTAAAGGATGGCAAGAAAAAGTTAACACACTTTTCAATGGATTTCAATGGCTTTTATCACGAGATAACACTCTGACCTCATGACCAAGTCAATTTTAGCTTTGCTACATCTGTATGCTCCCAACAGCTTGTGCAGAAGACCAAATGATAGTGTCCACCACACACCAGTGCTGCCTCCTGCTGGTATGAAATTCTACCGAAGGACTCTGCAGCTGGGGCCCAGCAGTGTCTGCAGTGCTCAGCCAGGCTGCTAGCTGAAAAAGAGTAAGGATGGGAGCAGAGGTAGTGTTTGGCATCCTTCCATCGCCACCTGGTACCAAGGAAATAGCTACTCTAGCTCTGTGGTGCTGAGCAGATATCACAGGTCAGTATATAGCACTCCTACATCAGCAGTAGGAGAGTGTGTACAGGTGGAAATAGGGGACTTGGAATAGGTGTGCAGTAGAGAGGTGAGTATCTTAGCTTGTGCTAGGTACATTAATTATCTAAAGGGGGTGTCAGCATATGGACTTGGGTCTCCCCCTGGTGAGAGGGAGTTCCAGTCTAGCTGTGCTGCAGAGAAGACCTACAGTGCCTTGCAAAAGTATTCACCCCCCTTGACTTTTTTCGTGTTTTGTTACATTACAGCCATAAGTTTAATGTTTTGCTAATCTGAATTTTATGTGATGGATCAGAACACAATAGTCTAAGTTGGTGAAGTGAAATGAGAAAAATATATAAATAAAACTTTTAGAAAAAAACCCCCAGTAAATTGGCATGTGCGTCTGTATTCACCCCCTTTGTTAGGAAGCCCATAGAAAATTCTTGTGCAACCAATTACCATCAGAAGTCACATAATTAGTCACATGATGTCCACCTGTGTACAATCTAAGTGTCACATGATCTGTCATTACAGATACACAACTTTTTTGAAAGGCCCCAGAGGCTACAACACCTAAGCAAGAGGCATCACTGACCAAACACTGCCATGAAGACCAAGGAACTCTCCAAACAAGTAAGGGACAATGTTGTTGAGAAGTACAAGTCAGCGTTAGGTTATAAAAAAAATCCCAATCTTTGATGATCCCCAGGAGCACCATCAAATCTATCATAACCAAATGGAAAGAACTTGGCACAACAGCAAACCTGCTGGAGGTGCAGAGTTACACAGCAGACACTGGAGTATCTGTACATATGATGACAATAAGCCGTACGCTCCATAGAGTTGGGCTTTATGGCAGAGTGGCCAGAAGAAAGCCATTACTTTCAGCAAAAAACAAAAAGGCATGTCGGAGACTCCCAAAATGTATGGAGGAAGGTGCTCTGGTCTGATGAGACTAAAATTGAACTTTTCAGCCATCCAAGAAAATGCTATGTCTGGCGCAAACCCAACACATCAAATCACCCAAAGAACACCATCCCCACAGTGACACATGGTGGTGGCAGCATCATGCTATAGGGATGTTTTTCAGCAGCCAGGACTGGGAAACTGGTCAGAGTAGAGGGAAAGATGGATGGTGCTGAATAGAGGGATATTCTTGAGCAAAACCTCTACCACTCTGTGCGTGATTTGAGGCTAGGACGGAGATTCGCCTTCCAGCAGGACAATGACCCCAAACACTCTGCTAAAGCAACACTTGAGTGGTTTATGGGGAAACATGTAAATGTGTTGGAATGGCCTAATCAAAGCCCAGATCTCAATCCAATAGAAAATCTGTGGTCAGGCTTAAAGATTGCTGTTCACAAGCGCAAACCATCCAACTTAAAAGAAGCTAGAACAGTTTTGCAAAGAAGTGGTAAGAGGTCGCAAGCACATAGAGACTTATCCAAAGCGACTTGGACCTGTGATTGTCGCAAAAGGTGGTTCTACAAAGTATTGACTTTAGGGGGGTGAATAGTTATGCACATTGACTTTTCCAGTTATTTTGTCCTATTTGTTGTTTGCTTCACAACAAAAAAAAAACAAAGTTGTGGGCATGTTCTGTAAATTAAATGATGCAAATCCTCAAACAATCCATGTTAATTCCAGGTTGTGAGGCACCAAAATACGAAAAAAGTCAAGGGGGTGAATACTCCTCAGAGCTAGGGCCAAATTTCAGAGACCCATCATCTCTGAGACTACAACTACTCAAGCAAGCTGTTCTACTACCAAAAGCTCCAGAAAGAGATAAATGAAATTAGAGAGTCCAGAATCTGCAAGACCATGCATTGGAGTCAGACAGCAAGGTATTGTGAACGTTTATGACAGAGAGAGTGTTTGCTGCGATGAGAAGGAACATTGCTACTGCACTTTTCCAGACTTTGAGATGCTTTGGCCAGCCACATCTTAGATCTGTACTCCTCCGCCGGGAAGTACAGAACCTACATCAAAAACATCAATTGCATGCCTAAGGTTGGGCAGAGAGACTTTAGAAAGACATAGGGCCAGATTTATCATGACTCTGACAGCTCACTCCACTTTCACATATGGCTAAAGTCAGTTTTAGCCAAGTCAGATTTATGATCAGCCCTTTAAGACTGTAATAAATGTGGTTTGACGGTAGCAGTTTATCCGTCAGTAAGCAGCTTTACAAAAGTCGCACGTCCATACGAAAAACTTGCATGTTCTATTAAAAAGTCTCATAAGATAAGCATGGTCCTCACTGGAGTGAAATTGCGCATTTTTTGGCAACTTTTTTGCGACTTTTTAAATAGTCCCAATAGTAAATCTGTCTAGAGATTCATTTACATAAGAAAACACGCCCACTTTTAGAAAACTGGCGAGCATAGTGCAGAGCAAATTTGTGCGCAGTTTTAGCGTTTGCACATTTTTTTGCAATTTTTTCACTCGATTAATCTGACTTGAGCTAATGATAAATCTGGCCCACAGAGTTCCACAACGCCCATCATTGCTGCTATCCATCCATACATTGCTATTAGGGATGGAAATCGTGTTCTGCTTGGAATGATACCTTGATACTGCTGGACGAAGTACTACTCTTATTCTGCACTTTAGTATCACCATTCCCCGGCCATTGCACACTCCTGCCATGCACCCTGCCAAAACAATTAACACCAAGTGCATCCCAAAAACAGTACCACCAGGCAGAAGCCCCAACACCAGGGTTTGCCCCAAGGGAAGAAAGGGTGAGCCCTCCTTTCACTGCATGGACCTAAGGAGTGACTGTGTGAGGATTGCCACTGTGAACCATGTGCACAACTAGCATTGCCAAAGCCCATGGCACATACTCCTCCTCCGCTTGCACCTCCTAGGCTTGTACCACATCACTGTGTTTATGATCTATGTACTGTGACATCACTGTGTTTATTATCTCTGTATTGTGACATCACAGTACTTGTTTTTGTACTGTGATATCATAGTTTACTATCTCTGTACTGTGACATCACTGTGTGTATTATCTCTATGATATCACTGTTTATTATTCCTGTAACATCTGTGACATCACAGTGTTTACTGTCTATGTACTGTTATCACTGTATTTATCTATGTACTGTGACATCACTGTATTTATTATCTCTGTACTGTGAAATCACTGTGTTTATTATCTATGTACTGTGACATCACGGTGTTTACTGTCATCACTGTATGTATATACTGTGACATCACTGTATTTATTATCCCTGTACTGTGACATCACTTTATCATTTCTCTACTATCAGATCATCATGTTTACTATCTCTGTACTGTGACATCAATATGTTTTTGTCCCCGTACTGTGACATCACTGTGTTTATTATCTCTGTACAATGACATCACTTTATTATCGCTCTGCTGTGACTCCAGGATTGGTTATTATCCTGGGGTAGAATAGCATTGTATGGTTCCTATTACTTATAAGAAGAGTCCAGTGTTATGCCTGGATTGCATGTGCAGTTAGTGAATGTACTATGGGCTTTGAAGCACACCAGAGAAGTTATTAATAAGGTGCGCAAGATCTAATATTTAGATTTTTTTAGGGGGGTATGAGGTTTTATAATCAAATTCTATTCAAATACCCTGCTTGTTAGATGTATTGGGGCTAACAAAGGGAAATGCACTATTATTGTTGTTCTGAAGCTAGCACTAGACTGCTTCTCCCGGCAGCTGCCACTAGATGGAGCTCACTGCACTAAGAATTATACAGAACCTAATAAGGTCCACAGGTTGTGTGTGGTATTGCTGCATGGCTCCACTGAAGTGAATAATAAGGCTGAGATGCAATACCTCAGACAACCTGAGTACAGGTGTAGTGCTCTTTTGGGAAAAATAAAGTAATTATATTTTACTAATCCTAAACAACCCCTTTAAATTCAATTCCAGCCATACATATGGCTTTAGACCCCCCTGTGGTAGTTGGGTGCAAAGTTATGTTATTTATTATGTCAGGAAAAAACACCTTGCGTATACAAGTGCAGGGGCAGACATACCATATACCAGGGGTGGTCAACCAGTGGCTCTTGAGCTGCATGCGGCTCTTTGCTTCTTCAAGTGCGGCTCTAGCTGTGGAGCCGGGAAGCAGTCGGGCGGCTCACTCTCCACCCCATGCTCAGATCTCTTCTCCTGATCGGGCACTGTTGTTACTTTGCAGCGCCAGCTCACTCTCCACTACGTCCTGATGCACACAGTCTAAGAATGTAGTACGTGGAGACACAGACTGTGACCTGACGTTGTGCTCATCTGGTCACAGTGGAGAGCGTGTCAGACCTGCAGAGTAGCAGGTGCCCGAGCAGGAGCCCAGTGCCTGATCAGGAGAGGGAAGAGATTTTTTTAAATGATAGAACTGAGCATGGGGGTCTGATCTAATCATGGGAGGTTCTGATCTGAGCATAGGGGGGGGGGGGGGGGGTACTGATCTCGGCAATAGAGGTCTGATCTGAGCATGGGGGGAAGATCTGAGCATGGGTGGTCTTGTTTGAGCATGGGTTGGTCAGGTCTGAGCATGGGAGGGAGATCTGAGCATGGGGGTCAGATCTAAGCATGGGGGGGAGATCTGAGCATGGGGGGGAGATTTGAGCATGGGGGGCAGATCTGAGCATGGGGGGTCTTGTTTGAGCATGGGTTGGTCAGGTCTGAGCATTGAGGGGGGGAGATCTGAGCACTGAGGGTCAGACGCTGGGAGCATTGGGGGTCTTATTTGGAGGTCTGATGAGGTTTGGGAATCTTATTTTAGGTCAGATGAGGATTGGGGATCTGATTTAGGAGTCTGATCTAAGGTCTGATAAAAAATATATTTTTTCTCTGCTAATGAAAAATAAGAAAAATAAATTCTATCGGACCGCAGATCAGATGAAAAATATTTTTTGCTCTTATTTTTCTTTATTAAAACCTAGGTGCATCTTGTAGGGCGAAAAATACAGTGACTCATGTGTAATTGTATAGCTTGTGGCTCCTGGTAGTCATATGGTTTTTTTGGGGGCTCTTTGTGTCTGTAAGGTTGGCCACCCCTGCCATATATACAACCTGTGCAGCTGTTTAAAAAAAAACTATTGGCAGTACCCTAAGGATTAGAAATTTCAGATTTTGATGTAGATATGGCGCAGATAAATCTGCAACACAATTTGTGCAGACTTTTTGTACGTTCACAGGCACTCATTTGCAGGTGCCCTAAGGCTGCTTGTAGGACAGATATGACTTGTACATGTTCCAGTTTTGAGAAGATATTCTATGGGTATGGCCACACTGCGGTTGAGCTGCAGCAGGCTCTAATTAAACTAGTTAGGACTACACTGTTTAGTCTGTGCTGTAGTAGCAGGTCATGGAGATGGCTAAGGCGATGGACCTGCTTGTGAATACAGATTGTATTATACATTAGGTACAGCTATCACTGCTGTGATCAGAGATAACGCAGATCCCAGGAGTTTAATCCCTTAGATGCCACATTCAATAGTAGCCACAGCATCCGAGCATTTAGGGTCCTGGCACCCAGTGCAGTTCTGACATGCATTCAGGATGCAGTTTTCAATTTAGCCAGTTTAGCTGCCTTGTTAACCCCTGGTGTTCTGCATTGTAGGAACGATTTAAGTAATTTCAGCTAGCTACAATAAAAAAACTGCATCCTGAATGCATGTCAGAACTGCACTGTGTGCCAGCACCCTTAGACAGAGAGAGGGAGCTCCCTCTGTCCTCCAATTATCACCCCATGAAGCAATTGTGGGGTGCTGAGTACTTGGTGTTGCAGCTGCTTCTGAAGGGCCCTAGGCTATATTCCAGCCGCTATTACAGCCTGCCAAAAAAAAGTCCAGGAGGTGGTCCTATCAGTTATCGACAGCCTTCCCTCTATGACTGTGTATACAGAGACAGCTGTCAATCACTGATAGGACCGCCTCCTGGACTTCAAAGCCCAGAATGAGCAGGAATTTAAATGTATGAGACACAAATTATACTAAATAATTTCCCATAAAACTATAGATCAATCTGCTCAGCTCCTCCTGCTCTATAACATGCTATCTTCAGCTCAGACACCATGTTTACTGTGACAAGTTTACTTTAAAATATCATTATAGGCAAATTCTTTCCAGTGGCCTTATAGCAGCCACATAGACTACCTACACAGTTACTAGAGTAAAGGATCTTGTATCACTAGCCAAGAGTCGCACTGGATATGAAGATCCTGCCTGCAGAAAGGCTACAGTCGGTACTAGAGAAGAGACCTGACTAATAAGCCCCTGGTCACAATTCTAGGTAAGAAACTTGAGGTTTCCAATTAGTATTATGAAAAATGATCAATATCTTATTCTTTAACCTCCATGGGACCATTTTCTGCACTGGAATATTCTGTGTTTGATGTGACAGCTTGGATGAATTATTTTCTGTTTCATACAACCTGCACTAAAGACTGGACCATAGAGCATCTGTTGACCTGCAAATGTGTGACTCATTATCTCATAGAGGTTTTATTTAATCCAGCATGAGAGACCATTAGTGTTGATCGAGCACCATAGTATACCGAGCACCCGAGTATAATGGAAGTCAATGGGAGAACCCGAGCATTAAACCAGGCACCCCCTGCTCTGAAGAGGGGAGGGTGCCTGGTTCATAGGAAAAGGTCAGAAATTGATGGAAACACCACTGAAATGGTTCAGATACAACCTGTATATCACATAAAGGAGGGCATCATTCACATTATGGTACAATTGTTCAGGTAGTGGGACTCCGATCCATTCGGATGTCTGCCCTATCAACTTTCAATGTTATTTTCAGCGCCAACCACGGTGACCACAGGTAAGGGGGAATCAGTGTTCAATTCCGGAGAGGGAGCCTGAGAAACGGCTATGGCTACGGCTACCACATGCAAGCAAGGCAGCATGCGCAAATTACCTATTAGGTATAATTAGGTGATGGCCTGCAGGTGACCTGACCCTGTAAAAGATATTAGGTGAGGGCCTGCTGGTGAGCTGACCATTTAAAAAATTATGGAGAGTGCCTGCTGCTTAGCTGACTATTGCAAAAATGTACAGTGTTCAAAGCAGGCCGGGTCACCTGAATACTTTAGCTAGGAATAATGGAATAGGACTCGCTAGAGATGAAATTCTTGGTCCGATGCAAGAGGAACCAAAGCGAAAGCATTTGCCAATAATGTTTTCATTAATCAAAAACGAAAGTCGAAGATTCAGAAACGATCAGATACCGTCGTAGTTCCGACCATAAACGATGATGACCGGCGATCCGGAGACATTATTCCCATGATCCGCCGAGCTGCTTCTGGGGGAAGTATGGTTTGAAAGCTGACAAAGTACACTGTATGTCACAGATACATTTTTGAAGCGCACACGTTACACTGCTGATGTGGCCCTGGTAAGGTCACTGTCAGAAGCGGACATCGTCTTCAGAAAAAGTACACTGGACGTCACTGATATTTTAGGGATGCACACACTTTACACAGGAGATGTGGCGCAGCTATTCTCACTGTCTGAGGCGGACACGTCTATTGAAAAAGTACACTGGATGTCACAGATATTTTACACTTTACACAGGAGATGTGGCGTGAATAGTTTAACTGTCCGCAGCAGCCTATTACACGTAATTTAGCGCAGGATGCGCTAAAAATATATATTGCTGCTGTCACACACAATAGTCCTTTAAAGGACTTTTGTGTCTCTGCAAAGTTTTTTGTATAAAAATCTTCCTATTACACTCCCTACACTGTCTGTCCCTTCTTATGCACAGCTCTCCCTAGCACTGAGCAATTTAGCGTAGGTTGCGCTACAAACATATATTGCTGCTGTCACACATAATAGTCCTTACAAGGACTTTTGGGTCTCTGAAACATTTTTGTACAAAACAAATATTCAATCACACTCTCTGTCCCTTCCCATACTCGGCTCTCTCTTCTTATGCTCAGCTCTCCCTAACTACGAATGAGCCGAACATGCATCACAGGTTGCTATATAGCACCCGATGACGTTTTCTGGCCAGCCAATCACTGTAAAGTGACCTCCCGGACCGACCTCAGCTAGTTGACCAGCCATTGCCTTTCCCATCACTGGGTACTGTTGTCTTATCTACCTCCCTGTCTATCCGTTTGCCTTAGTCTTGTGTACCGCCTTCTGTCTTGGCTGTCTGTTCCTCTCTTTCTCTGTTCGCTCTGCTCTACACTTATATAGGTCAGGGACCGTCGCCCAGTTGTGCCCCGTCACCTAGGGTGGGTGGTGCAAGTAGGCAGAGACAGGTTTGAGGGTGGCAGTTTAAGGGGTGCGCTTCCTCTCTACCTTTTTCTTACAAGTGACAGCAGGTCAATTTCTGCATGGAATGAAAAAGCAAAGCCTGCATGAGATCTGTCTAATCTCAGACACTTTACGGGTACTGTACTACACAGCAGTTTTTCCGCACGAGAATCCACATGGAAAAGACTTGCATAATTTATAACGTATGCAGGAAGCCTTATGGTTCTAAAAAGAAGATGTCAATGGTCCCATGATGGAAATATCTATGTATCTTCAGTAGTAATTCTCACTTTTCCCAACTGGTTGACCATTGCTCTTCTGTTTCTTCCCATGCACAATGTTCTCTGTACAGATACTATGTCAGTCAACTGTGACCGTTCATTTTTATATATTTTAAGTTGTTAAGGTATTTTTTTTTTAAACGTAAAAAAAATTATCTATAATTTTTGTCTACTATTTATTATTTCAGTAGAAACACCCCAAATAGGCTGTGGTGGAGATACGGATATGGTTTTCAAGGTTATTGTTAACCCCTTAGTGACCCCCCATGAGTCTTTTTACGGCAGTCACTAAGGGGCCTTAGGCTGGAATGGCGGCCCAGTCTAAGTGCTGCATGGGTCTCTGGTGCAGCAGGGAGCAGGGACCCGACTCTCACATGAGATCCTGAGCCCTGCTTTAACATCCTGGACTGGCAGGAGTGCCGATCCGGGATGTTTTAACACTTTACATGCCGTGGGCAATGGCGCCCGCCACACATAAAGTGGTGACAAAGTGAGCGGACTCCCGCAAATGCCATCGCGGGGTGCTGATGTGTGTGAAAGCTGTCTGGGGTCTATGAAGGCCTCAATCCAGCCTTGATTAGTTTCCAGTAGGCTGCGCCTCTCTGGCGCAGCCTACTGGTCAATGTCAGAATAGCATTGGCATTAAAATGCAATGCACTATAGGGATAGTGCATTGCATTTTAAAATCAATCAAAAAGCTGTCTGTTATAGTCCACTTGTGGGACTATTAAGTGGTGAAAAAAAGTAAAGAACAAAAACAAAACACATTTATTCAATAAAAATAATCCCATTAAAAAAATACTTTTTTTCAATTAAAAAGTACGCTTTTCAATGAAGCAATCAAAAAGTGTAATTTACTCCAAAATGATACCAATGAAAAATACAAGTCGTCCTGCAAAAAATCAAGCCCTCACACAACTCCATAGAAAGAAAAATAAAAAAAGTTATGGTCTTGGGAAGCAGCAATGCAAAAACATTTTATTTTTTTTTTAAAAGGGGGTTTTATTGCAAAAAAGTAGAAAAACTTAAAAATAACTATATGTATTTGGTATCACTGTAATCGTACTGACCCAGAGAATAAAGATATTATGTTATTTATACCGAAAAATGAACGCCATAACATTTATAATGTAAAAACGCAGTGGCACTATTGCTGTTTTTCTCATCTCCTAGAAAGAGTTAACAAAAGTTAATCAAAAAGTTTTGTGTACCCCCAAAATGATGCCATTAAAAAATACTTGTCCCGCAAAACATCATGCCCTCATAAAGCTATATAGACAGAAAAATAAAAAAAGTTATAGCTCTTGGAATGCGACGAGGAAAAAAGGAAGAAAAACGCTTGGTCAGTAAGGTCCAAAACAGGCTGGTCACTAAAGGGTTAATATTTTTTTCCTCTGCAGTTATTATTCTGGGGCTTAAAAAAAAAATAATCTAACAAAAAATTACATTTAAATAGTTATACTGTAGGTCCACAACGTGATTTTTTTTTTTTTTACAGGAATAGGGATGCGTTTTAAATAATAAGAACTTTAACAAAGATGACAGCTGAGAGAATAAACAGCAGGTTATATAAAAACCAAAGGTAACTGGCCACAAAACAAGGGCCTTTCACTTTCCTGTTCACATATAGACGGGGGGGCGACGACTGCCTGTTTGTTATTCACCGTGCTAATAGCTTTAGCAGCCCGCTTTTATATAGACTGTCTGACGTCAAATATGCTAAAGTGATGATAATAATTTAAAAAACACAGTTATATTCACCAAAAGACTGAACAAGACTTCCTACTAGTCATCTAGATGGCGTTGTGCCATAGAAAGTCATGCGGTCCAAGCTGTAATCATGTTCGTTGTGGTGTGAATGATGTCCAACGTTACTGGAATATCAGCTGAAATCTCTGCTACTGTGTGTTCCACCTTTTGGTGCCTGCACAGTGTGCAGGTGAAGCCAGATCAAGTACAGCGCATGCGCTGGAAATCAGGGGACAGAGTGGTAGCAATTAGCAAGTAACGTATTCTGCAGAAAGAAGTTATATTGTAGGGTGGGTTCTTCCTGCAATGGATCAAAGTACCTAAACCTATAAATAAAGGGGGACATTTACTAATCTATTTTCCTCCACTTTTGTGGTATAAAAAGGTCCCAAATTTTGCCATTTATCATTTTTTTTATGCGTGGAAAATTACTTAAATCTACACCAGCAAGAGGGCTGGCTCAAAGTTAAAGGGGTATTCCCATCTTAGACATTAGGATATGCCCCCAATGTCTGATAGGTGCGTTTCCTACCTCTGGGACCTGCACCTATACTTAGAACGCGGAGGCCATCCCCATTCATGAGTGCCGAAAATAGCCAAGATGCACTTAAGTCTCATTGAAATGAATGGTAAGCACATGGTGAAAGCACAGTCACTTCTATGGGGCTTATGGAAATAATGGGTGCCGCAATTTGCAGTCCTGCGCACTGCTGTGTATGGGAGCACAGATTCCTCTGCGGACGCACTGTGCCCTCACTCCTCTGCATGTGCCCGCTCTGCTAAAGCCTTGCACAGCACATATATACCAGGCTTTAGGAAGGCAGTGCTGGTACAGACAGGAGCGGGGATGTACTATGGACCTCCTGCCTCTACTTCAGGTGCCTATAATGCATGTGAAAAAAAGTATATCAGAAAAAATCTTTTTTAGGGCATTTACAGTAAGTTTTAATAAGCTTTATAAGTTTAGGTACACTCAACTTCAAGTTAATATTTCTCATCTAAAACAGATTTCCTCCTGGAACTGATGTAAAAAGAGCCTCAACAAACAAGCGACGTGGGGATATACAGTAGTTTATTACAGATACAGTAGATGAAAAGAGATCTTTAACTTTATGCTTGAAAACGTGAGGATCCCAAGATTTATAATCAATTTAGTCATGGAATGAGCATTATTAATAGATATTCATTAACATATGTACTGTACAGTATGTCCCTGACCACGGCTACCAGAATGAAAGCAACCATTGGCCGTATTGCTGGCTATATTCAGAGGGCAGGTGCTATAGAAATAAAGCCTGTATTACTAAGTGACTATATTCTTCATTTGAAAAATGTAAAAACTACTTTAAAGGGCTTGTTCACCTGACCATATGTTTTTTTTTGTGTTTTGCGGGACGTTTTTCCTGGATCCGTTTTTCCAGGGTTTTTTTTCCAGTCGTGTTTCCAGTTCCGTTCCGTTTTTCCATATGGCCTATACAGTAATTATATAGAAAAAATTGGGCTGGGCAAAAAATGTCCAATAGGTGGTTCTGCAAAAACGCAACGGATAAGGAAGACATATGGAGTACATTCCGTATGTGTTCAGTTTTTTTTTTTGCAGACCCATTGACTTGAATGGAGCCAAGGAACGTGATTTGCAGGCAATAATAGGACATGTTCTATCTTTCAACGGAACGGAAAAACAGAAATACAGAAACGGAATGCATACAGAATAAGTTAATTTCTTTTTTTTGCGGAACCATTGAAATGAATGGTTCTGTTTACAGACCGTATACGTAACGCAAAAAACGTTCGTGTGAACGAGCCCAAATTCTGACATTCTGGCATTACACATCTATTTATTGAGCTTTTCTGCACAGTTAGAATCTGTTGGCCTTGGGGGAAATGGTAATATATGGCTGACTATATTATAAAAAAATAGACATTACTGCAGACAAGTATATATAGCTGTTGTATACAGTGTTAAAGCATGGGTGCTTATATTGTGCCAGAAGACAGAATCGTGAAACCCATCGGACTAAAGAAAAAAACAAGCTCGGTAAGGCCTCTTTTACACGACCGTTTTTTCTTTTCGTTTACGGAACCATTCATTTCAATGGTTCCGCAAAAAAAAAAAACAGAATGTACTCCGTATGCATTCCGTTTCCGTTCCGTTGAAAGATCGAACATGTCCTATTATTGCCCGCAAATTACGTTTCGATGCTCCATTCAAGTCAATGGGTTAGCAAAAAAAAGGAACACATACGGAAATGCATCTGTATGTCTTCCGTATCCGTTCCATTTTTGCGGATACATCTATTGAAAAATGTATGCCCAGCCCAATTTTTCCTATGTAATTACTGAATACTGTATATGCCATATGCTGTATATGCAGCGCACCTATACTGGATTGTAATGGTACCTTTGTTCTTTTCTTTAGACTTGCACCAGCAGGAAAAACTGAGTTTAATTCATATGCAAATGAGCACTCGCAAGTGCCCAGGGGCGGCGTTCAGTGTGTAGGTGCCCAGGCTGCTCTGCCTTCTTTTCACTTTACTCCTCCCCAGTCTCTACCTTTGCCCGCCCTCCAAGTCTCTTGCCTCATCGATAGGTCTGCACTTGGAGGGCGGGCAAAGGAAGAGGCTGGGGAGGAGTAAAGTGAAAAGAAGGCAGAGCAGCCTGGGCACCTACACACTGAACGCCGCCCCTGGGCACTTGCGAGTGCTCATTTGCATATGAATTAAACTCAGTTTTTCCTGCTGGTGCAAGTCTAAAGAAAAGAACAAAGGTACTGTTACAATACTGTATAGGTGTGCTACAGAGCCATGTAAGCACTGTATATGGCCATATGGAGGTGACAGACTCCCTTTAAAAATGACTTGTTGTTTCAGTTCACTATTTCTGGTAATTATATGATTTGTAAAATAATATTCAAATAATAAGAAGCAGAAAAAAAAGGATTTTGCAGTCTCCAGCAACACCCCGCTCCCCCCAAAAACCTATAAACATATGTGATGTTAAATACTTTTTTGTTTGTTAAAAAAAGACAAAAGTATTATAGCAGTGATACCTTTATTGGCTAACAAACATTAATTTTTAGTGGTTCGCAAGCTTTCAGACCATAGAGGTTCCTTCATCATGCTGTTTCAAAATGCATGCTGCCTGATGAAGCCTCTGTGCTCTGAAAAGCTTCCAAACAGATAAACATTTTTTATTTGTATTATACTTTTGTCTTTAACATCACATAGATCTTTCTTTCATTGAAAGATTTCCCTGAGCTAGTGGCTGGATCTCCTATGATGTCTCCCATACACAGCACACTAAAGAGATGAGGAAATCATCTTCCTATTTCTCTCTCTGTCTCTCTCTCTCTCTCTCTCTGTAGAACATCTTTAGAACATCATATAAAACATCAGAACATCATATACAAATAGTGGACAGTGTAGCTGTGAATCCAGCACTAGAGCCTTCACCAGTATCTCTGTGTGTCTCTTGGCCTATTTATCTACAATGTCTTCCTCCATACCCTCCCCTTTCCATACATATCTATGGGCAACAAGATTCCTCACTGAGCTGAAAACTTTTAATACAGTCTTGTATGGTGGCTTCAAAGAGGTTTCACTGTACATTACACTGTTGTTCAGAGACCATTTGGAACTAATAAGACCTTACAGTTGATCTCTAGCCTTTCCAGCAGGAAAACATCCTGTGATCATGTTAATGTTGATGTAGATCCTTCTAACAAACAGGGATTGTCCAAAGTGGACTACTCCTTTTAACACTTTTACTGCCAACTGCATATATATTGTGTCATAAAGCTTCATATATTTGAATGAAATGGTTCTCTGTATGCCTATTGGTAGGCGTGGCAAGGAATAAATTGCAACTGACAACATAAAAAGTGGGTTACTTTAATCTCTTCCCTTGTAATACCCTTACAGTGACTTCGGGAAGTGCAGGTACATGGACTTTACTTCATGCTATCACCCACCTTTTAAGTGTGGAAATTTCCCCAATGCCCTAGCAGTGAAATGGTTACTGTTGAGGGGTTATTCATTTGTTAAACATTATATATTACATTGTTTCCATGTAGAAATGAACAAACCTTTCAAGATTTGTTTTTTTTTCAGGTTCACCAAATTTTTGAGAGACTAATATGCTACTATGGGTTTCTCAGCAATACATATGGTTTGTCTAGGAGGCACTCTTTCTCATTATGGAGAGTGCCTAGTATGCATAGTACATTTGTGGAGTATTGTAGGTCAGGCTATGCCCCTCTGGGTTTATGGGAAAAATATTCAAATTACCTTTCCTAAGCCTATCTGATGCAGAATTTTTTCCATTGCTGTACTTGCATCTCCACATAATCCAAGCTAGTCTCCTTTCCAAAAGGATATGAAAACTGTCTCATACCAGGAATCCAGCTTTTTCTGTGTTATTACCTTTTAAGAGACCTGAGCAAAAAAAAACTTTCCTTGGCTGCCTGAGAGGCCTTAGTTGGGGTACTATTTCTTCTTATGGAGGGAGCCGAGTATGCATGAGGAGTATCGTAGCCCAGTCAATGTTTCTCTGGGTTTCTGGGGAAAATATATAAAAATTAATCTTATATCTGCCGGCATTAAATAGGCTTAGAAAAGCTAATTTGAATATCTTTCCCAGAAACCCAAAGTGACAGTGCCTGACTTAAAATACTGTTTACATGCACTACACATACGAGGCGCTATCCAGAAAACATTCAGGTCCGCTACAGTCTGAACTTTTTGGGAAACTCAGGACAAATTCCAAATTGGTAGAATTGATTCGATCCTCCTTAGTGCCATGTAATGCTTCCTTTTTCCATCCATAAGGTCAGTCACATTACAGTTCCCCAGGTCATAACAGCTGATGGCAGGGGTCCCAGCAGCAGGATATCACTGTGTATTCAGCTTTATACCAGGGACCCAAAATGACACACTGTGATGTGATTTACAGTGGCACAACCTTAGCCACCAAGAGTCATTATAGAATAGACTAATTAGCTAGTAATTACCATACTTACTGACACAATCTACATTTATAATAAGATGGTCGAAGAGTAGTTCTAGAACTTTTCCATCTAGTACAAGTCATTTATCATGGTGCTAATAAATAAGGCGTGCATCAATATTTAATAAACACTGAACATTTCTAAAGGTCTCACAATGATGTGATCAGCATGATAAATGATACATTAAAGAACATTGTACAAAAGCAGCTTTATGAACGGGAATTATCCTCTGGTTGACTTTTAACGTCAAAACAGTTTCAAACTACTTTTGAAAGTGGTACCTGACTTGTATATTTGATTCATATGCTATAACATAAATGTAGACAGGTTCTGAAAAATGTGTGGACACCAGAAACCAGGGATCATGAGGACCACCTAAAAGGAAGGAAACTAAAATTTGTATTTTCTACTTGATTTCTATAAGAGAGGAGCAGACTGAGAAGCACTCTGGACTGACAAAGATAGGTCATCAATATGAGATTGGAGGTTTACGATTCCAGCCCCACCACCCACCCCAACGGTGGCCTCCTCAAAGATTACCAAGCATAGTGCTGTACATTGTATAGTGGCTGTGCTTGGTATTGCAGCTCAGCCCCTTTCCCTTGAATGGGACTGAGCTGAGCCTAGATCATGAGACTGATTAACGTGACATTTCATAGCTTAGGACAAGGCCTAAAAGCTCAGGGAGTACTGCAGCCTCTTCATACAGTTGATCTGTGGGGGTCCCGTGAGTCAGACCCTCGCCGATCCCATATTGATGACGTATCCTAAGCATAGGTCATCAATATGTAAATCACGGAGACCCCCTTTAACCACTTCAGCCCCGCTAGGTGAAACCCCCTTCATGACCAGAGCACTTTTTACACTTCGGCACTACACTACTTTCACCGTTTATCGCTCGGTCATGCAACTTACCATACAAATGAATTTTACCTCCTTTTCTTCTCACTAATAGAGCTTTCATTTGGTGGTATTTTATTGCTGCTGGCATTTTTACTTTTTTTTGTTATTAATCAAAATGTAACGATTTTTTTGCAAAAAAATGACATTTTTCACTTTCAGCTGTAAAATTTTGCAAAAAAAACGACATCCATATATAAATTTTTCACCAAATTTATTGTTCTACATGTCTGATAAAAAAAAAATGTTTGGGCAAAAAAAAAAATGGTTTGGGTAAAAGTTATAGCATTTACAAACTATGGTACAAAAATGTGAATTTCCGCTTTTTGAAACAGCTCTGACTTTCTGAGCACCTGTCATGTTTCCTGAGGTTCTACAATGCCCAAACAGTAGAAAACCCCCACAAATGACCCCATTTCGGAAAGTAGACACCCTAAGGTATTCGCTGATGGGCATAGTGAGTTCATAGAACTTTTTATTTTTTGTCACAAGTTAGCGGAAAATGATGATGATTTTATTTTTTTTATTTTTTCTTACAAAGTCTCATATTCCACTAACTTGCGACAAAAAATAAAAAATTCTAGGAACTCACCATGCCCCTCACAGAATACCTTGGGGTGTCTTCTTTCCAAAATGGGGTCACTTGTGGGGTAGTTATACTGCCCTGGCAATTTAGGGGCCCAAATGTGTGAGAAGAACTTTGCAATCAAAATGTGTAAAAAATGACCGGTGAAATCCAAAAGGTGCACTTTGGAATATGTGCCCCTTTGCCCACCTTGGCAGCAAAAAAATGTCACACATCTGGTATCGCCGTACTCAGGAGAAGTTGGGGAATGTGTTTTGGGGTGTCATTTTACATATACCCATGCTGGGTGAGAAAAATATCTTGGTCAAATGCCAACTTTGTATAAAAAAATGGGAAAAGTTGTCTTTTGCCAAGATATTTCTCTCATCCAGCATGGTTATATGTAAAATGACACCCCAAAACACATTCCCCAACTTCTCCTGAGTACGGCGATACCAGATGTGTCACACTTTTTTGCTGCCAAGGTGGGCAAAGGGGCACATATTCCAAAGTGCACCTTTCGGATTTTGCAGGCCATTTTTTACACATTTTGATTGCAAGGTACTTCTCACACATTTGGGCCCCTAAATTGCCAGGGCAGTATAACTACGCCACAAGTGACCCCATTTTGGAAAGAAGACACCCCAAGGTATTCCGTGAGGGGCATGGCGAGTTCCTAGAATTTTTTATTTTTTGTCACAAGTTAGCGGAAAATGATGATTTTTTTTTTCTTCTCTTTTTTCCTTACAAAGTCTCATATTCCACTAACTTGCGACAAAAAATAAAAAATTCTAGGAACTCGCCATGCCCCTCACAGAATACCTTGGGGTGTCTTCTTTCCAAAATGGGGTCACTTGTGGCGTAGTTATACTGCCCTGGCAATTTAGGGGCCCAAATGTGTGAGAAGTACTTTGCAATCAAAATCTGTAAAAAATGACCGGTGAAATCCGAAAGGTGCACTTTGGAATATGTGCCCCTTTGCCCACCTTGGCATCAAAAAAGTGTCACACATCTGGTATCGCCGTACTCAGGAGAAGTTGGGGAATGTGTTTTGGGGTGTCATTTTACATATACCCATGCTGGGTGAGAGAAATATCTTGGCAAAAGACAACTTTTTCCATTTTTTTTATACAAAGTTGGCATTTGACCAAGATATTTTTCTCACCCAGCATGGGTATATGTAAAATGACACCCCAAAACACATTCCCCAACTTCTCCTGAGTACGGCGATACCACATGTGTGACACTTTTTTGCAGCCTAGATGTGCAAAGGAGCCCAAATTCTTTTTAGGAGGGCATTTTTAGACATTTGGATCCCAGACTTCTTCTCACACTTTCGGGCCCCTAAAAAGCCAGGGCAGTATAAATACCCCACATGTGACCCCACTTTGGAAAGAAGACACCCCAAGGTATTCAATGAGGGGCATGGCGAGTTCCTAGAATTTTTTATTTTTTTTGCATAAGTTAGCGGATATTGATTTTTTTTTTGTTTTTTTCTCACAAAGTCTCACTTTCCGCTAACTTAGGACAAAAATTTCAATCTTTCATGGACTCAATATGCCCCTCACGGAATACCTTGGGGTGTCTTCTTTCCGAAATGGGGTCACATGTGGGGTATTTATACTGCCCTGGCTTTTTAGGGGCCCTAAAGCGTGAGAAGAAATCTGGAATATAAATGTCTAAAAATGTTTACGCATTTGGATTCCGTGAGGGGTATGGTGCGTCAATGTGAGATTTTATTTTTTTGACACAAGTTAGTAGAATATGAGACTTAGTAAGAAAAAACAAAAACAAACAAAAAATTTCCGCTAACTTGTGCCCAAAAAAATGTCTGAATGGAGCCTTACCAGGGGGGGGGGGGGGGGGTGATCAATGACAGGGGGGTGATCAATGACAGGGGGGTGATCACCCATATAGACTCCCTGATCACCCCCCTGTCATTGATCACCCCCCTGTAAGGCTCCATTCAGACATCCGCATGATTTTTACGGATCCATGGATACATGGATCGGATCCACAAAACACATGCGGACGTCTGAATGGAGCCTTACAGGGGGGTTATCAATGACAAGGGGTGATCAGGGTGATCACCCCCCTGTCAATGATCACCCCCCCTGTAAGGTTCCATTCAGACATCCGCATGATTTTTTACGGATCCATGGATACATGGATCGGATCCACAAAACGCATGCGGACGTCTGAATGGAGCCTTACAGGGGGGTTATCAATGACAGGGGATGATCAGGGTGATCACCCCCCTGTCAATGATCACCCCTCCTGTAAGGCTCCATTCAGACATCCGCATGATTTTTTACGGATCCATGGATACATGGATCGGATCCACAAAACACATGCGGACGTCTGAATGGAGCCTTACAGGGGGGTTATCAATGACAGGGGGTGATCAGGGTGATCACCCCCCTGTCACTGATCACCCCCCCTGTAAGGCTCCATTCAGACGTCCGCATGTGTTTTGTGGATCCGATCCATGTATCCATGGATCCGTAAAAATCATGCGGACGTCTGAATGGAGCCTTACAGGGGGGTGATCAATGACAGGGGGGTGATCAATGACAGGGGGTGATCAGGGAGTGTATATGGGTGATCACCCGCCTGTCATTGATCACCCCCCTGTAAGGCTCCATTCAGATGTCCGTATGCTTTTTGCGGATCCGATCCATGTATCCGTGGATCCGTAAAAATCATACGGACGTCTGAACGGAGCCTGACAGGGGGGTGATCAATGACAGGGCGGTGATCAATGACAGGGGGGTGATCAGGGAGTTTATATGGGGTGATCATGGGTGATCATGGGTTTATAAGGGGTTAATAAGTGACGGGGGGGGGGGGGTGTAGTGTAGTGTAGTGTGGTGTTTGGTGCGACTGTACTGACCTACCTGAGTCCTCTGGTGGTCGATCCTAACAAAAGGGACCACCAGAGGACCAGGTAGGAGGTATATTAGACGCTGTTATGAAAACAGCGTCTAATATACCTGTTAGGGGTTAAAAAATTCGGATCTCCAGCCTGCCAGCGAGCGATCGCCGCTGGCAGGCTGGAGATCCACTCGCTTACCTTCCGTTCCTGTGAGCGCGCGCGCTCGTTCACAGGAAATCTCGTGTCTCGCGAGAAGACGCGTATATGCGTCCAGGAGGAATAAAGCAACCACCTCCCGGACGCATATATGCGTACAGCGGTCGGGAGGTGGTTAATGATCAGGCCTAAGAAAGGCCTTAATGACTAGACACTTTTTTTTGTAATTTAGTGCATCTTAGGCCTCTTTCACACTACCGTTTTTTTTTCCGTTTTGCGGTCCGTTTTTTGCGTTCCGTATACGGTCCGTATACGGAACCATTCATTTCAATGGTTCCGCAAAAAAACGGAATGTGTTCCGTATGCATTCCGTTTCCGTATTTCCGTTTTTACGTTCCGTTGAAAAGATAGAACATGTCCTATATTTGGCCGCAAATCACGGTCCGTGGCTCCATTCAAGTCAATGGGTCCGCAAAAAAAACGGAACACATACGGAAATGCATCCGTATGTCTTCCATATCCGTTCCGTTTTTTGCGGAACCATCTATTGAAAATGTTATGCCCAGCCCAATTTTTTCTATGTAATTACTGTATACTGTATATGCCATACGGAAAAACGGAACGGAACAACGGAACGGAAACGGAACCACAACAGGAGCAAAAAACGGAACAACGGATCCGTGAAAAACGGAACGCAAAACACTGAATTCAACATACTGTAGTGTGAAAGAGGCCTTAGTGGTTTAACAGTGGTGAGTTTATTTACCAAAATAATTTTTTCATTTTTTTATGCAACATAATATTTTTTTTTAAATGTAGGTTTTTTTTTACAATTTTTTTGTTTAATTTTATTTATGGAACACTGTAAAAAAATTGCCTCTAACTATATCCCCCCCCTCCATTCTTTACCTATGCAAACTGACACCAAAATAAATTAACATGAGTTCCCTATTTTGTGTTGGTTATTTTGATATATAATACCGTATGTATAGTTTCACATGAACGGGGCAATAATCGCGATGGTTTCAGTTGGAATTGGCGTTTTTAATTTAAATTTATTTGTATTTTAATATGTGTATATTTTATTATTTTTTATTTATTTAAGGCACATAGTATGTCCCCCAAGAAGTTATTAAAAGACTTCTGATAGAAACGGACACTTTTTTTTTTGTTGTAATTTGTACTTTTTCTACTATAACTAGGACATGCAAAAGAGCCCCAGTTTCAGGGGAAACAACTAGAGATAAATGAAGTTTTCAAAAATTCGATTTGGACGCTTCGCCAAATTGAATTTTAACTTTTTATAAATTAATTTTTTATAATTATATTTTTTTTTTACTTTTTTCACAATAACTTTTAGCCCACTTAGGGGACTAGAAACTGGGATCTTTTGATCCCTTCTCCCATAGAGATCTATTAGGGTGAATGGCATTCTGTTGCGCTCCCTGCTGAGCTGTGCCTCGTGCACAACTTAGAAGGAATCTAACCATGGCAGGCCTGTAAACCACCGTCAGGGCCCAGATTATCATGGTAACTGATCGGAGCTCAGCAATTTCACTGCAGGGCTCACAGATGCCGCCATTGCTTTTGAATGTGGGATCTAATGGGTTAAATGACAGGTTCGGCATGATTGCCATTCCTGGTCATTGCGGCCAGGTGCCTGCTGTAATTTGCAGCCTACAGTGGCAAAGAAGCTATATGGAAACGGTTTTACACCAGCATTATATTTAAGCTACTCTGGTAAAATATATTTTATAAAACTTTTCTGATACTGTGACATCATTGTAGAATATTGTATGAACCTGTACAAGGTAGCAACGCTGCCATAAGTAGACACCATACTTTTTAGCCCTGTGATATAATAGCTGTTGCTTCTGTAAGATTAGAGGATACTACTACATGACATTACTGTGAGCATGGCCGTTTGAAACTACTGCAGAAACTTTGTGCCATCTTGAAAACTGGCAAAAATATGCAGTACTACAATGCAGAGTTTTTGGGAATTACTATTTGGAACTGCTGAATGGGCAGAATTTCTCTGTGAGCATAGCTGGGGCTATATATAGATTTTTAAAGGGAATGTGTCATCAGAAAATGACCTATTATTTAAATCCCATTTTGTTTAAAGAATTTTTGGTGATGGTATTTTTAATTGTTCACGTCAGTTTTCGCACTGGCCACTAAGCCTAATAATAGGTCTGTACAGATCACTTTACTGCAGTTACCTGCTTATCTGTCATTCTAATCCTGCCTGTAATGAGATCAGCCTCTGTGTATAGATAAGACAGGATCCACCATTCACAAAAGGTGACTGTCAAAGCTTATCCCTTGTACAATGACCTCTGCACAGGTCACAGAGCATGCCTAGAAAACTCTCCCATAGAAGTCAACGAGGTCCTCTCCTGACCATTGTGTCTATGGACCATGGGCCTCCCTAAAGCAATTCTCTTAATGCGTTCTACATGCTCAGGCAAGATGATCATTACCATAATCATGTTCAGGTAATAGAATAAAAAAATCTGTAATCAGAAAATAAAAACATTAGAAAAAACTAGATGTGTTGTGTTGTGTATGTACTGTCTGGTTTTAACTGGCAGATAACATTTTTGGTGACACATTTCCTTTAAGCTAACTTGTTTTCTTGGCAATAATTTAATAATAATTGGATTGCACTCCATGTAACCATATTTTTATAGTTTGTAAATCCTTCCATAGCTAAATATCAGAAACTCCCCTTAGGCCGGGACACACATCTATCTCGCAGCATCTAATCTGAAATAAGAAAAAGAGGGAAAATAAACACACAAAACCTCTATGGGGCATTACTAGCCATCACTTCCTCAGCTGCATGTCCTATGTTGGAAACTCAGTTTGCATAGCTAGAAAAAGAATCAAACATGACATTGACCTTTAAATAACAATCATAAGTCTATCCTATTTACTGTACCTAGGGGCTAAAATGTGGGAACCCCACTGGTGCGATTTTTGATTTACTATAGGGATTAATCAGTGTTTTGTGCACATAGAAGAGGCAGTAAAAAAATAAAATTAAAAAAATCATGTATTTAAAGGGAGTCTGTCAGCACATTTACCCCTTTTTAACAGTTCCCATAGCGCTGTAGCCGCAACACAGATGATTAAACTGTACCTTTATATGCTTTTTTGGACTTTTAAAACTGCCAAAAACAGTAAATGAGGGCTCGCAAGTGCCCAGGGCGGCATCCACCGAGTTGGAGCCCAGGCAGCTCTGCCTCTTCGGCTCTTATCCCCGCCCAGCCTCTTCCTCTGCCCGCCCATCTGTTTTCTCTCCCCCTCAGCGAGATCCCGCACCTACGCGATGACTTCCTTGGTCGGGGCATGGGCATAAGCTACTGCGATGCCGTGCCAGCAATGGGCATCGCAGTGCGCATGCCCCGGTCAAGGAAGTTATCGCGCAGGCGCGGGATCTCGCTGAGAGGGAGAGAAAACAGATGGGTGGGCAGAGGAAGAGGCTGGGCGGAGAAAAGAGCCGAAGAGACAGAGCTGCCTGGGCTCCAACGCAGTGGACGATCAGCACCTGTGCTCCGTTTTTGGTGCAGGATTTTTTTTTTTCTCGTCAAAGCGAAATTTTTGGCATTTCCTGGTTATCCAGGAAATGATAATGATAACCTATCATCAGGATAAAAATTTAAAGTTTCAAGTAAAAAAAAACAAAAAAAAAACAAAAAAAAAACTTTTTGTTCCCAAAATAAAGAAAAATACAATTGTAAAAGATAGGAAAAAAAGAAAAGTAGACATATTAGGTATTGCCGCACCCGGTTTGACCTGCTCTATAAAAATATCACATGACCTAACCTAAAAAAAAATGATAAAAATTTGTGTCACCTTACATCACTAAAAGTGCAACACCAAGCAATCAAAAAGTCATATGCACACTAAAATAGTACCAATCGAACCGTCATCTCATACTGAAAAAAATAAGCCCCTACATAAGACAGTCACCCAAAAGATAAAAAAAATATATGGCTTTCAGAATATGGAGAGACCAAAAAATCAATTTTTTCAAAAACTCTATTATGTAAACCTGAAGCAAAGAACCAAAAAGTCATATTTGGTATTGTTGCGTCCGTAACAACCTGCTCTATAAAAATACCACATGATCTAATATGTCAGATGAACATTGTAAATAACAATAAAATAAAAGAAGTCTCTAAACAGCTATTTTTTGTTACCTTGCCTCACAAAAAGTGTAATATAGAGCAACCAAAAATCATATGTACCCTAAAATAGTACCAACAAAACTGCCACCTTATCCTGTAGTTTCCAAAATGGGGTCACTTTTTTATAGTTTCTACTCTAGTGGTGCATCAGGAGTGGTGCATCAGGGGGTCTTCAAATGTGACATGGCAACTTAAAATTATCCCAGTAAATTCTGACCTCCAAAAACCATATGGCATTCCTTTCCTTCTGCGCCCTGCCGTGTGCCTGTACAGTAGTTTACGACCACATATGGGGTGTTTCTGTAAACTACAGAATCAGGGTAATAAATATTGAGTTTTGTTTGGCTGTTAACCCTTGCTTATGGGGGCCATTTGGGGGGTTTTCTATTATGTAAGTTTTACAAAGTGACTTCAGACCTGAACTGGTCCTTAAAAAGTGGGTTTCGGAAATTTAAAAAATAATTTAAAAAAATTGGCTTTTAAGCCTTCTAACGTCCCAAATAAAGAAAATGTAATTTACAAAATGATCCAAACATGAAGTAGACATATGGGAAATGTAAAGTAATAACTATTTTAGGAGGTATCACTATCTGTTCTAAAAGCAGATTAATTGAAATTTTGAAAATCGCGAAAATTAAATATTTTGACTCAAATTTACTACTGTCACGAAGTACAATATGTGCCGAGAAAACATTTTCATAATGGCTTGGATAAGTAAAAGCATTTTAAAGTTATCACCACTAGGGATGAGCGAACTCGAACTGTATAGTTCGGGTTCGTACCGAATTTTGGGGTGTCCGTGACACGGACCCGAACCCGGACATTTTCGTAAAAGTCCGGGTTCGGGTTCGGTGTTCGTCGCTTTCTTGGCGCTTTTTGAAAGGCTGCAAAGCAGCCAATCAACAAGCGTCATACTACTTGCCCCAAGAGGCCATCACAGCCATGCCTACTATTGGCATGGCTGTGATTGGCCAGAGCACCATGTGACCCAGCCTCTATTTAAGCTGGAGTCACATAGCGCCGCCCGTCACTCTGCTCTGATTAGCGTAGGGAGAGGTTGCGGCTGCGACAGTAGGGCGAGATTAGGCAGATTAACTCCTCCAAAGGACTTGATTAACTGATCGATCTGCAGCTGTGGATCATTGAGCTGCTGATCCTCAATTGCTCACTGTTTTTAGGCTGCCCAGACCGTTTGTCAGTCACATTTTTCTGGGGTGATCGGCGGCCATTTTGTGTCTTGTGGTGCGCCAGCACAAGCTGCGACCAAGTGCATTTAACCCTCAATGGTGTGGTTGTTTTTTGGCTAAAGCCTACATCAGGGTGAAGCTGTCACACCAAGTGCATTTAACCAGCAATAGTCTGTTCATTTTTTGGCCATATACAAAATCAGGGGCAAGCTGCGCCTGTCACCAAGTGCATTTAACCCTCAATGGTGTGGTTGTTTTTTGGCTAAAGCCTACATCAGGGTGAAGCTGTCACACCAAGTGCATTTAACCAGCAATAGTCTGTTCATTTTTTGGCCATATACAAAATCAGGGGCAAGCTGCGCCTGTCACCAAGTGCATTTAACCCTCAATGGTGTGGTTGTTTTTTGGCTAAAGCC
Source organism: Bufo gargarizans (assembly GCF_014858855.1). Lineage (NCBI taxonomy): Eukaryota > Metazoa > Chordata > Amphibia > Anura > Bufonidae > Bufo > Bufo gargarizans. The sequence goes on from NC_058087.1 coordinate 62,333,871, forward strand.
TACATCAGGGTGAAGCTGTCACACCAAGTGCATTTAACCAGCAATAGTCTGTTCATTTTTTGGCCATATACAAAATCAGGGGCAAGCTGCGCCTGTCACCAAGTGCATTTAACCCTCAATGGTGTGGTTGTTTTTTGGCTAAAGCCTACATCAGGGTGAAGCTGTCACACCAAGTGCATTTAACCAGCAATAGTCTGTTCATTTTTTGGCCATATACAAAATCAGGGGCAAGCTGCGCCTGTCACCAAGTGCATTTAACCCTCAATGGTGTGGTTGTTTTCTGGCTAAAGCCTACATCAGGGTGAAGCTGTCACACCAAGTGCATTTAACCAGCAATAGTCTGTTTATTTTTTGGCCATATACTACATCAGGGGCAAGCTGCGCCCGTCACCAAGTGCATTTAACCCTCAGTAGTGTGGTTGGTCAAGCTGTGACACCAAGTGCATTTAACCAGCAATAGTCTGTTCATTTTTTGGCCATATACTACATCAGGGGCAAGCTGCGCCCGTCACCAAGTGCATTTAACCAGCAATAGTGTGGTTATTTTTTGGCCATATCCCAGTCTAATTCTGTCACTAAATCCATACCGGTCACCCAGCGCCTAAATACTAGGCCTCAAATTTATATCCCGCTAAATCTCTCGTTACCTGTTGTAGCTGGGAAAGTTATTTAGTGTCCGTCAAAGCACATTTTTTGTTCTGGGTTGAAGTACAATTCCCAATTTAGCAATTTCATAATTTAGTGGTTTCTGCTATATCAGAGCTATTTGAAATCTATCCCTAAAAGGGTATATAATATTCAAGGTGCACATTGGGTCATTCAGAATAACTTCACACACACCCGCTACTGTGTATTTTCAAGTCTAATTCTGTCACTAAACCCATACCTGTCACCCAGCGCCTAAATACTAGGCCTCAAATTTATATCCTGCTAAATCTCTCGTTACCGCTGTCCTGTTGTAGCTGGGAAAGTTATTTAGTGTCCGTCAAAGCACATTTTTTGTTCTGGGTTGAAGTACAATTCCCAATTTAGCAATTTCATAATTTAGTGGTTTCTGCTATATCAGAGCTATTTGAAATCTATCCCTAAAAGGGTATATAATATTCAAGGTGCACATTGGGTCATTCAGAATAACTTCACACACACCCGCTACTGTGTATTTTCAAGTCTAATTCTGTCACTAAACCCATACCTGTCACACAGCGCCTAAATACTAGGCCTCAAATTTATATCCTGCTAAATCTCTCGTTACCGCTGTCCTGTTGTAGCTGGGAAAGTTATTTAGTGTCCGTCAAAGCACATTTTTTCTTCTGGGTTGAAATACAATTCCCAATTTAGCAATTTCATAATTTAGTGGTTTCTGCTATATCAGAGCTATTTGAAATCTATCCCTAAAAGGGTAGATCATATTGAAGGTGCACATAGGGTCATTCAGAATAACTTCACACACACCCGCTACTGTGTATTTCCAAGTCTAATTCTGTCACTAAACCCATACCTGTCACCCAGCGCCTAAATACTAGGCCTCAAATTTATATCCCGCTAAATCTCTCGTTACCGCTGTCCTGTTGTAGCTGGGAAAGTTATTTAGTGTCCGTCAAAGCACATTTTTTGTTCTGGGTTGAAGTACAATTCCCAATTTAGCAATTTCATAATTTAGTGGTTTCTGCTATATCAGAGCTATTTGAAATCTATCCCTAAAAGGGTATATAATATTCAAGGTGCACATTGGGTCATTCAGAATAACTTCACACACACCCGCTACTGTGTATTTCCAAGTCTAATTCTGTCACTAAACCCATACCTGTCACCCAGCGCCTAAATACTAGGCCTCAAATTTATATCCTGCTAAATCTCTCGTTACCGCTGTACTGTTGTTGCTTGGAAAGATATTTAGTGTCCGTCAAAGCACATTTTTTGTTCTGGGTTGAAGTACAATTCCCAATTTAGCAATTTCATAATTTAGTGGTTTCTGCTATATCAGAGCTATTTGAAATCTATCCCTAAAAGGGTATATAATATTCAAGGTGCACATTGGGTCATTCAGAATAACTTCACACACACCCGCTACTGTGTATTTTCAAGTCTAATTCTGTCACTAAACCCATACCTGTCACCCAGCGCCTAAATACTAGGCCTCAAATTTATATCCTGCTAAATCTCTCGTTACCGCTGTCCTGTTGTAGCTGGGAAAGTTATTTAGTGTCCGTCAAAGCACATTTTTTCTTCTGGGTTGAAATACAATTCCCAATTTAGCAATTTCATAATTTAGTGGTTTCTGCTATATCAGAGCTATTTGAAATCTATCCCTAAAAGGGTAGATCATATTGAAGGTGCACATAGGGTCATTCAGAATAACTTCACACACACCCGCTACTGTGTATTTCCAAGTCTAATTCTGTCACTAAACCCATACCTGTCACCCAGCGCCTAAATACTAGGCCTCAAATTTATATCCCGCTAAATCTCTCGTTACCGCTGTCCTGTTGTAGCTGGGAAAGTTATTTAGTGTCCGTCAAAGCACATTTTTTGTTCTGGGTTGAAGTACAATTCCCAATTTAGCAATTTCATAATTTAGTGGTTTCTGCTATATCAGAGCTATTTGAAATCTATCCCTAAAAGGGTATATAATATTCAAGGTGCACATTGGGTCATTCAGAATAACTTCACACACACCCGCTACTGTGTATTTCCAAGTCTAATTCTGTCACTAAACCCATACCTGTCACCCAGCGCCTAAATACTAGGCCTCAAATTTATATCCTGCTAAATCTCTCGTTACCGCTGTACTGTTGTTGCTTGGAAAGATATTTAGTGTCCGTCAAAGCACATTTTTTGTTCTGGGTTGAAGTACAATTCCCAATTTAGCAATTTCATAATTTAGTGGTTTCTGCTATATCAGAGCTATTTGAAATCTATCCCTAAAAGGGTATATAATATTCAAGGTGCACATTGGGTCATTCAGAATAACTTCACACACACCCGCTACTGTGTATTTTCAAGTCTAATTCTGTCACTAAACCCATACCTGTCACCCAGCGCCTAAATACTAGGCCTCAAATTTATATCCTGCTAAATCTCTCGTTACCGCTGTCCTGTTGTAGCTGGGAAAGTTATTTAGTGTCCGTCAAAGCACATTTTTTCTTCTGGGTTGAAATACAATTCCCAATTTAGCAATTTCATAATTTAGTGGTTTCTGCTATATCAGAGCTATTTGAAATCTATCCCTAAAAGGGTAGATCATATTGAAGGTGCACATAGGGTCATTCAGAATAACTTCACACACACCCGCTACTGTGTATTTCCAAGTCTAATTCTGTCACTAAACCCATACCTGTCACCCAGCGCCTAAATACTAGGCCTCAAATTTATATCCCGCTAAATCTCTCGTTACCGCTGTCCTGTTGTAGCTGGGAAAGTTATTTAGTGTCCGTCAAAGCACATTTTTTGTTCTGGGTTGAAGTACAATTCCCAATTTAGCAATTTCATAATTTAGTGGTTTCTGCTATATCAGAGCTATTTGAAATCTATCCCTAAAAGGGTATATAATATTCAAGGTGCACATTGGGTCATTCAGAATAACTTCACACACACCCGCTACTGTGTATTTCCAAGTCTAATTCTGTCACTAAACCCATACCTGTCACCCAGCGCCTAAATACTAGGCCTCAAATTTATATCCTGCTAAATCTCTCGTTACCGCTGTACTGTTGTTGCTTGGAAAGATATTTAGTGTCCGTCAAAGCACATTTTTTGTTCTGGGTTGAAGTACAATTCCCAATTTAGCAATTTCATAATTTAGTGGTTTCTGCTATATCAGAGCTATTTGAAATCTATCCCTAAAAGGGTATATAATATTCAAGGTGCACATTGGGTCATTCAGAATAACTTCACACACACCCGCTACTGTGTATTTTCAAGTCTAATTCTGTCACTAAACCCATACCTGTCACCCAGCGCCTAAATACTAGGCCTCAAATTTATATCCTGCTAAATCTCTCGTTACCGCTGTCCTGTTGTAGCTGGGAAAGTTATTTAGTGTCCGTCAAAGCACATTTTTTCTTCTGGGTTGAAATACAATTCCCAATTTAGCAATTTCATAATTTAGTGGTTTCTGCTATATCAGAGCTATTTGAAATCTATCCCTAAAAGGGTAGATCATATTGAAGGTGCACATAGGGTCATTCAGAATAACTTCACACACACCCGCTACTGTGTATTTCCAAGTCTAATTCTGTCACTAAACCCATACCTGTCACCCAGCGCCTAAATACTAGGCCTCAAATTTATATCCCGCTAAATCTCTCGTTACCGCTGTCCTGTTGTAGCTGGGAAAGTTATTTAGTGTCCGTCAAAGCACATTTTTTGTTCTGGGTTGAAGTACAATTCCCAATTTAGCAATTTCATAATTTAGTGGTTTCTGCTATATCAGAGCTATTTGAAATCTATCCCTAAAAGGGTATATAATATTCAAGGTGCACATTGGGTCATTCAGAATAACTTCACACACACCCGCTACTGTGTATTTCCAAGTCTAATTCTGTCACTAAACCCATACCTGTCACCCAGCGCCTAAATACTAGGCCTCAAATTTATATCCTGCTAAATCTCTCGTTACCGCTGTACTGTTGTTGCTTGGAAAGATATTTAGTGTCCGTCAAAGCACATTTTTTGTTCTGGGTTGAAGTACAATTCCCAATTTAGCAATTTCATAATTTAGTGGTTTCTGCTATATCAGAGCTATTTGAAATCTATCCCTAAAAGGGTATATAATATTCAAGGTGCACATTGGGTCATTCAGAATAACTTCACACACACCCGCTACTGTGTATTTTCAAGTCTAATTCTGTCACTAAACCCATACCTGTCACCCAGCGCCTAAATACTAGGCCTCAAATTTATATCCTGCTAAATCTCTCGTTACCGCTGTACTGTTGTTGCTGGGCAAGATATTTAGTGTCCGTCAAAGCACATTTTTTGTTCTGGGTTGAAATACAATTCCCAATTTAGCAATTTCATAATTTAGTGGTTTCTGCTATATCAGAGCTATTTGAAATCTATCCCTAAAAGGGTATATAATATTCAAGGTGCACATTGGGTCATTCAGAATAACTTCACACACACCCGCTACTGTGTATTTTCAAGTCTAATTCTGTCACTAAACCCATACCTGTCACCCAGCGCCTAAATACTAGGCCTCAAATTTATATCCTGCTAAATCTCTCGTTACCGCTGTACTGTTGTTGCTGGGCAAGATATTTAGTGTCCGTCAAAGCACATTTTTTGTTCTGGGTTGAAATACAATTCCCAATTTAGCAATTTCATAATTTAGTGGTTTCTGCTATATCAGAGCTATTTGAAATCTATCCCTAAAAGGGTATATAATATTCAAGGTGCACATTGGGTCATTCAGAATAACTTCACACACACCCGCTACTGTGTATTTTCAAGTCTAATTCTGTCACTAAACCCATACCTGTCACCCAGCGCCTAAATACTAGGCCTCAAATTTATATCCTGCTAAATCTCTCGTTACCGCTGTACTGTTGTTGCTGGGCAAGATATTTAGTGTCCGTCAAAGCACATTTCTTGTTCTGGGTTGAAATACAATTCCCAATTTAGCAATTTCATAATTTAGTGGTTTCTTCTATATCAGAGCTATTTGAAATCTATCCCTAAAAGGGTAGATCATATTGAAGGTGCACATAGGGTCATTCAGAATAACTTCACACACACGCTTCTGTGCATTTCCAAGTCTAATTCTGTCACTAAATCCATACCGGTCACCCAGCGCCTAAATACTAGGCCTCAAATTTATATCCCGCTGAATTTGAATACAATACATTGGGCCAAATAATATATTTGTTGTTGTGGTGAACCATAACAATGAGAAAAACATCTAGTAAGGGACGCGGACGTGGACATGGTCGTGGTGGTGTTAGTGGACCCTCTGGTGCTGGGAGAGGACGTGGCCGTTCTGCCACATCCACACGTCCTAGTGTACCAACTACCTCAGGTCCCAGTAGCCGCCAGAATTTACAGCGATATATGGTGGGGCCCAATGCCGTTCTAAGGATGGTAAGGCCTGAGCAGGTACAGGCATTAGTCAATTGGGTGGCCGACAGTGGATCCAGCACGTTCACATTATCTCCCACCCAGTCTTCTGCAGAAAGCGCACAGATGGCGCCTGAAAACCAACCCCATCAGTCTGTCACATCACCCCCATGCATACCAGGGAAACTGTCTCAGCCTCAAGTTATGCAGCAGTCTCTTATGCTGTTTGAAGACTCCGCTGGCAGGGTTTCCCAAGGGCATCCACCTAGCCCTTCCCCAGCGGTGAAAGACATAGAATGCACTGACGCACAACCACTTATGTTTCCTGATGATGAGGACATGGGAATACCACCTCAGCATGTCTCTGATGATGACGAAACACAGGTGCCAACTGCTGCGTCTTTCTGCAGTGTGCAGACTGAACAGGAGGTCAGGGATCAAGACTGGGTGGAAGACGATGCAGGGGACGATGAGGTCCTAGACCCCACATGGAATGAAGGTCGTGCCACTGACTTTCACAGTTCGGAGGAAGAGGCAGTGGTGAGACCGAGCCAACAGCGTAGCAAAAGAGGGAGCAGTGGGCAAAAGCAGAACACCCGCCGCCAAGAGACTCCGCCTGCTACTGACCGCCGCCATCTGGGACCGAGCACCCCAAAGGCAGCTTCAAGGAGTTCCCTGGCATGGCACTTCTTCAAACAATGTGCTGACGACAAGACCCGAGTGGTTTGCACGCTGTGCCATCAGAGCCTGAAGCGAGGCATTAACGTTCTGAACCTGAGCACAACCTGCATGACCAGGCACCTGCATGCAAAGCATGAACTGCAGTGGAGTAAACACCTTAAAACCAAGGAAGTCACTCAGGCTCCCACTGCTACCTCTTCTGCTGCTGCCGCCTCGGCCTATTCTGCTGCTGCCGCCTCGGCCTCTTCCTCCGCCTCTGGAGGAACGTTGGCACCTGCCGCCCAGCAAACAGGGGATGTACCACCAACACCACCACCACCACCTCCGTCACCAAGCGTCTCAACCATGTCACACGCCAGCGTTCAGCTCTCCATCTCACAAACATTTGATAGAAAGCGTAAATTCCCACCTAGCCACCCTCGATCCCTGGCCCTGAATGCCAGCATTTCTAAACTACTGGCCTATGAAATGCTGTCATTTAGGCTGGTGGACACAGACAGCTTCAAACAGCTCATGTCGCTTGCTGTCCCACAGTATGTTGTTCCCAGCCGGCACTACTTCTCCAAGAGAGCCGTGCCTTCCCTGCACAACCAAGTATCCGATAAAATCAAGTGTGCACTGCGCAACGCCATCTGTAGCAAGGTCCACCTAACCACAGATACGTGGACCAGTAAGCACGGCCAGGGACGCTATATCTCCCTAACTGCACACTGGGTAAATGTAGTGGCAGCTGGGCCCCAGGCGGAGAGCTGTTTGGCGCACGTCCTTCCGCCGCCAAGGATCGCAGGGCAACATTCTTTGCCTCCTGTTGCCACCTCCTCCTTCTCGGCTTCCTCCTCCTCTTCTTCCACCTGCTCATCCAGTCAGCCACACACCTTCACCACCAACTTCAGCACAGCCCGGGGTAAACGTCAGCAGGCCATTCTGAAACTCATATGTTTGGGGGACAGGCCCCACACCGCACAGGAGTTGTGGCGGGGTATTGAACAACAGACCGACGAGTGGTTGCTGCCGGTGAGCCTCAAGCCCGGCCTGGTGGTGTGTGATAATGGGCGAAATCTCGTTGCAGCTCTGGGACTAGCCAATTTGACGCACATCCCTTGCTTGGCGCATGTGCTGAATTTGGTGGTGCAGAAGTTCATTCACAACTACCCCGACATGTCAGAGCTGCTGCATAAAGTGCGGGCCGTCTGTTCGCGCTTCCGGCGTTCACATCCTGCCGCTGCTCGCCTGTCTGCGCTACAGCGTAACTTCGGCCTTCCCGCTCACCGCCTCATATGCGACGTGCCCACCAGGTGGAACTCCACCTTGCACATGCTGGACAGACTGTGCGAGCAGCAGCAGGCCATAGTGGAGTTTCAGCTGCAGCACGCACGGGTCAGTCGCACTACAGAACAGCACCACTTCACCACCAATGACTGGGCCTCCATGCGAGACCTGTGTGCCCTGTTGCGCTGTTTCGAGTACTCCACCAACATGGCCAGTGGCGATGACACCGTTATCAGCGTTACAATACCACTTCTATGTCTCCTTGAGAAAACACTTAGGGCGATGATGGAAGAGGAGGTGGCCCAGGAGGAGGAGGAGGAGGAGGAAGAGGGGTCATTTTTAGCACTTTCAGGCCAGTCTCTTCGAAGTGACTCAGAGGGAGGTTTTTGGCAACAGCAGAGGCCAGGTACAAATGTGGCCAGCCAGGGCCCACTACTGGAGGACGAGGAGGACGAGGATGAGGAGGAGGTGGAGGAGGATGAGGATGAAGCATGGTCACAGCGGGGTGGCACCCAACGCAGCTCGGGTCCATCACTGGTGCGTGGCTGGGGGGAAAGGCAGGACGATGACGATACGCCTCCCACAGAGGACAGCTTGTCCTTACCCCTGGGCAGCCTGGCACACATGAGCGACTACATGCTGCAGTGCCTGCGCAACGACAGCAGAGTTGCCCACATTTTAACCTGTGCGGACTACTGGGTTGCCACCCTGCTGGATCCACGCTACAAAGACAATGTGCCCACCTTACTTCCTGCACTGGAGCGTGATAGGAAGATGCGCGAGTACAAGCGCACGTTGGTAGACGCGCTACTGAGAGCATTCCCAAATGTCACAGGGGAACAAGTGGAAGCCCAAGGCCAAGGCAGAGGAGGAGCAAGAGGTCGCCAAGGCAGCTGTGTCACGGCCAGCTCCTCTGAGGGCAGGGTTAGCATGGCAGAGATGTGGAAAACTTTTGTCAACACGCCACAGCTAACTGCACCACCACCTGATACGCAACGTGTTAGCAGGAGGCAACATTTCACTAACATGGTGGAACAGTACGTGTGCACACCCCTCCACGTACTGACTGATGGTTCGGCCCCATTCAACTTCTGGGTCTCTAAATTGTCCACGTGGCCAGAGCTAGCCTTTTATGCCTTGGAGGTGCTGGCCTGCCCGGCAGCCAGCGTTTTGTCTGAACGTGTATTCAGCACGGCAGGGGGCGTCATTACAGACAAACGCAGCCGCCTGTCTACAGCCAATGTGGACAAGCTGACGTTCATAAAAATGAACCAGGCATGGATCCCACAGGACCTGTCCGTCCCTTGTCCAGATTAGACATTAACTACCTCCCCATAACCATATATTATTGGACTCCAGGGCACTTCCTCATTCAATCCTATTTTTATTTTCATTTTACCATTATATTGCGATGCTACCCAAAGTTGAATGAACCTCTCCTCTGCCTGTGTGCTAGGCCTAAATATATGCCAATGGACTGTTGCAGTGGTGGCTGACATGAAGCCTGATTCTCTGCTATGACATGCAGACTAATTCTCTGCTGACATGAAGCCAGATTGTCTGTTACGGGACCTCCCTCCTCTGCCTGGGTGCTGGGCCTAAATTTATGACAATGGACTGTTGCAGTGGTGGCTGACGTGAAGCCTCATTCTCTGCTATGACATGCAGACTGATTCTCTGCTGACATGAAGCCAGATTGTCTGTTACGAGACCTCTCTCCTCTGCCTGTGTGCTAGGCCTAAATATATGCCAATGGACTGTTGCAGTGGTGGCTGACGTGAAGCCTGATTCTCTGCTATGACATGCAGACTGATTCTCTGCTGACATGAAGCCAGATCCTCTGTTACGGGACCTCTCTCCTCTGCCTGTGTGTGTGCTGGGCCTAAATATATGCCAATGGACTGTTGCAGTGGTGGCTGACGTGAAGCCTCATTCTCTGCTATGACATGCAGACTAATTCTCTGCTGACATGAAGACAGATTCTCTGTTACGGGACCTCCCTCCTCTGCCTGGGTGCTGGGCCTAAATATATGCCAATGGACTGTTGCAGTGGTGGGTGACGTGAAGCCTCATTCTCTGCTATGACATGCAGACTAATTCTCTGCTGACATGAAGCCAGATTGTCTGTTACGGGACCTCTCTCCTCTGCCTGTGTGTGTGCTGGGCCTAAATATATGCCAATGGACTGTTGCAGTGGTGGCTGACGTGAAGCCTCATTCTCTGCTATGACATGCAGACTAATTCTCTGCTGACATGAAGACAGATTCTCTGTTACGGGACCTCTCTCCTCTGCCTGTGTGTGTGCTGGGCCTAAATATATGCCAATGGACTGTTGCAGTGGTGGCTGACGTGAAGCCTCATTCTCTGCTATGACATGCAGACTAATTCTCTGCTGACATGAAGACAGATTCTCTGTTACGGGACCTCTCTCCTCTGCCTGTGTGTGTGCTGGGCCTAAATATATGCCAATGGACTGTTGCAGTGGTGGCTGACGTGAAGCCTCATTCTCTGCTATGACATGCAGACTAATTCTCTGCTGACATGAAGACAGATTCTCTGTTACGGGACCTCTCTCCTCTGCCTGGGTGCTGGGCCTAAATATATGCCAATGGACTGTTGCAGTGGTGGGTGACGTGAAGCCTGATTCTCTGCTATGACATGCAGACTAATTCTCTGCTGACATGAAGACAGATTCTCTGTTACGGGACCTCCCTCCTCTGCCTGGGTGCTGGGCCTAAATATATGCCAATGGACTGTTGCAGTGGTGGCTGACGTGAAGCCTCATTCTCTGCTATGACATGCAGACTGATTCTCTGCTGACATGAAGCCAGATCGTCTGTTACGGGACCTCTCTGCTCTGCCTGTGTGCTAGGCCTAAATATATGCCAATGGACTGTTGCAGTGGTGGGTGACGTGAAGCCTCATTCTCTGCTATGACATGCAGACTGATTCTCTGCTGTCATGAAGCCAGATTGTCTGTTACGGGACCTCTCTGCTCTGCCTGTGTGCTAGGCCTAAATATATGCCAATGGACTGTTGCAGTGGTGGGTGACGTGAAGCCTCATTCTCTGCTATGACATGCAGACTGATTCTCTGCTGTCATGAAGCCAGATTGTCTGTTACGGGACCTCTCTGCTCTGCCTGTGTGCTAGGCCTAAATATATGCCAATGGACTGTTGCAGTGGTGGGTGACGTGAAGCCTCATTCTCTGCTATGACATGCAGACTGATTCTCTGCTGACATGAAGCCAGATTGTCTGTTACGGGACCTCTCTCCTCTGCCTGTGTGCTAGGCCTAAATATATGCCAATGGACTGTTGCAGTGGTGGCTGACGTGAAGCCTCATTCTCTGCTATGACATGCAGACTAATTCTCTGCTGACATGAAGCCAGATTGTCTGTTACGGGACCTCTCTCCTCTGCCTGGGTGCTGGGCCTAAATTTATGACAATGGACTGTTGCAGTGGTGGCTGACGTGAAGCCTGATTCTCTGCTATGACATGCAGACTGATTCTCTGCTGACATGAAGCCAGATCCTCTGTTACGGGACCTCTCTCCTCTGCCTGTGTGTGTGCTGGGCCTAAATATATGCCAATGGACTGTTGCAGTGGTGGCTGACGTGAAGCCTCATTCTCTGCTATGACATGCAGACTAATTCTCTGCTGACATGAAGACAGATTCTCTGTTACGGGACCTCTCTCCTCTGCCTGGGTGCCGGGGCCTAAATATCTGAGAATGGACTGTTCCAGTGGTGGGTGACGGGAAGCCAGATTCTCTGCTATGGAACCTCTCTCCAATTGATTTTGGTTAATTTTTATTTATTTAATTTTTAATTTAATTCATTTCCCTATCCACATTTGTTTGCAGGGGATTTACCTACATGTTGCTGCCTTTTGCAGCCCTCTAGCTCTTTCCTGGGCTGTTTTACAGCCTTTTTAGTGCCGAAAAGTTCGGGTCCCCATTGACTTCAATGGGGTTCGGGTTCGGGACGAAGTTCGGATCGGGTTCGGATCCCGAACCCGAACATTTCCGGGATGTTCGGCCGAACTTCTCGAACCCGAACATCCAGGTGTTCGCTCAACTCTAATCACCACATAAAGTGACACATGTCAGATTTGCAAAAAATGTCCTGGTCCTTAAGGTGAAAAATTGCAGGGTCCTGAAGAGGTTAATGTCTTTTAACCATGATGTTCAATAGTTATAATTATATTACAATTGGGAGCTGTGTCAGTTCTTGTAAGTTTTGTTATTTTGTTTGTGTCTGACTGACTCCAGTACATATTGTGACAAAAAGGCTTTTCTTTCTTGGTATGTAAAAAAAAATAGCAAATAGGGACAGGTGTGTATATATATATATATATATATATATATATATATATACAGTGCTGCCCATAATTATTCATACCCCAGGAAAATTTTGACTTAAAATTACTTTTATTCAACCAGCAAGTAATTTTTTGAGGGGAAATGACATAGGTGTCTCCCAAAAGATAATAAGATGATGTACAAGAGGCATTATTGTGGGGAAAAAACATTTCTCAGCTTTTATTTACATTTGAGCAAAAAGTGTCCAGTCCAAAAACATTCAAAACCTTCTCAATAATCAATAAAAAAGCCTTTATTGGCTATTACAGCAATCAAACGCTTCCTATAATTGCAGACCAGCTTTTTGCATGTCTCCACAGGTATTTTTGCCCATTCATCTTTAGCAATGAGCTCCAAATCTTTCAGGTTGGAGGGTCTTCTTGCCATCACCCTGATCTTTAGCTCCCTCCACAGATTCTCATTTGGAATTTTGCTGTGTGTTTTGGGTCATTGTCATGCTGAAATATCCACTGGTGCCCAAGGCCAAGTTTCTCTGCAGACTGTCTGATGTTTTTGTTGAGAATCCTCATGTATTGCTCTTTTTTCAAGGTGCCGTTTACTGTGATTAGGTTCCCTGGTCCATTGGGCTGAAAAACACCCCCAAAGCATTAGGTTCCCACCACCATGTTTGACAGTGGGGATGGTGTTCTTTGTGTTGAAGGCTTCTCCTTTTTTACGCCAAATGAAGGAAAAATCTTTGTGACCAAACAATTCAATTTTTGTTTCATCTGAACATAACACAGAAGACCAGAAGTCTTCTTCTTTGTCCAGATGAGCTTTTGCAAAGGCCGAGCTAGCTTTTGTGTGCCTTATCTGGAGAAGTGGTGTCCTCCTTGGTTTGCATTCTGCAGTGTCTGTTGGATTGTTTGCCTTGAGACATTGCCACCAGCAGAGCCCAGATTCACCAGGATGGCCTTGGTGGTAATCCTTGGATTCTTTTTCACCTCTGTAACTATCCTCCTGGCCAGCACTGGTGTCACTTTTAGCTTCCGACCACGTCCTCTGAGATTTTCCACAGTGCGGAACATCTTGTATTTTTTGCTCAAATGTAAATAAAAGCTGAGAAATGTTTTTTTTTTTCACAATATTGTCTCTTGTACATCATCTTATTATCTTTTGGGAGACACCTATGTCATTTCCCATCAAAAAATTACTTGCTGGTTAAATAAAAGTAACTTTAAGTCAAAATTTGGCAGGGGTATGAATAATTATGGGCAGCACTGTGTATATATATATATATATATATATACACACATTTCAGGCGAAACATGTTGGGAGGCAGTTTCTAATAGTGTTTTAATTACTGATACTTGCTGTTAGACTGAAATGTTGAACACTGAAATATTGGTAAAAAATGTAATTTGTCATTTTCATGGCCAAGTGTTTCTAAATTCTAAAGTGCTCACTACACACCTCAAAAAATCCTTTGGGGTTATAGTTTCCAAAATGGTGTCACTTTTGGAGGTTTCCACTTTAGGGGTACCGCAGGGTATCTTCAAATATGACATGGTGCCCAAAAACCATTTCAGCAAAATCTACCCTTTCAAAGCATATTGTGCTCCTTTCCTTCTGATCCCTGCCGTGAGCCCATACAACAGTTTATCAAATTGAAAACCTTAGACCGTTTGGTATTTCATACAACGGTTTACAACCACATATAAGGTGTTTCTGTAAACTTTAGAATATGTAATAAAAATTGAGGTTTGTTTTGCTGTTAATCCTTACTATGTTACCGGAAAAATAGATTTAAATGGAATATCTTCAACAACAAAAAAATTGGGGAACACCAAAAGGGTTAACAAAGTTTCAAAACTCAGTTTTGAATATTTTGAGGGGCATAATTTCTAAAATGGGGTCATTTGAGGGTGATTTCTATTATATAAGCCCCTCAAATCTTCAGATCTCAACTGGTCTTTAAAAATTCAGTATTGAAAATTTTCTTGAAAATTATTTTATGATGTATCATATCTGCCATTAAAAGCAGAGAAATTTAAATTTATAATTTTTTTAATTTTTTTTATAATTTTTATTTTTTTTTACAAATAAAGGTAAAACATATTGACTCAAATTTACAACTAACATGAAGTACAATGTGTCATGGGAAAACATTCTCAGAATCTGTTGGATAAATAAGTTGGTACTCGTACATTAGGTTTGCATAATTAATCAGATACGTAGGTGAAAAATGTCTGGGCCTGGAAGGGGCTAAAGTGTAACACAATAGCAAGCAATGCACACAAAATAGTGCTATGTTTAAGAGAAAAGAAGGAGGTTAGTTATGTAATGATGCTGGTCAAAATATTACAACATAAAAAAAAATCAGCTCATAAGGACAAGAAGTCAAGTAGTCCACATCTAAGGCTTAGTTCACACGAACGTATGGCTTTAAGGCTGGGTTCACACCTGAGCGTTTTACAGCGCGTTCCTACGCGCTGTAAAACGCACAACAGGCAAGAACCAATGATTCCCTATGGGAATGGTTCTCACCTGGGCGTTTTACAGCGCGTACGATCGCGCTGTAAAACGCCCGACGCTCAAACAAGTGCTTGAGCTTTTTTTTGGGCGTTTGTCGCGCGTTCCCGCACATAGAAATTCGGGAACGCGCGACAATGTGTGAACGCCAGTCTCTGTATGCGCGATTGTAAACGCCCGTACAATCGCGCATACAGAGCGCTCGTTTCAGAACGCTCAGGTCTGAACCCAGCGTTATAGTTTTTTGTGGTCCGTTTTTCACGGATCCGTTGTTCCGTTTTTTGTTTCCGTTGTGTTTCCGTTTCTGTTCCGTTTTTCCGTATGGCATATACAGTATACAGTAATTACATAGAAAAAAATGGGCTGGGCATAACATTTTCAATAGATGGTTCCGCAAAAATGGAACGGATATGGAAGACATACAGATGCATTTCCGTATGTGTTCCGTTTTTTTTGAATGGAGCCACGGAACGTGATTTGCGGGCAATAATAGGACATGTTCTATCTTTCAACGGAACGGAAAAACGGAAATACAGAAACAGAATGCATATAGAGTACATTCAGTTTTTTTGCGGAACCATTAAAATTAATGGTTCCGTATACGGAACACAAAAAAAACGGCCCGTACACTCGCAAAAAAGACGATCGTGTGAACTAGGCCTAACTATAAACAGTAAGAGATACCCATAGACATGTACCTCTTGTGCCTACATGATAATCTGATGGTGCATCTGTAACAATCAGCTCTATAAAAATATCACATGACCTAACCCCTCAGGTGAACGCTGTAAAAATAAATAAATAAATAATAACTGTGCTAAAACAACCAATTTTGTTTGTCACCTTGCCACATAAAGTTTAATAATGAATGATCAAAAAATCATATGTACCCAAAAATTGTACCAATAAAAACATCAACTCCTCCCACATAAAACGAGCCCCTGCACAAGACGATCGGCAGAAAAATAAAAAAAATATGGCGTTCAGAAAATGTAGACACAAAAACATAATTTTTCTTTTCAAAACAGCTTTACTATGTAAAACTGAAACAAAATAAATAAGTAGACATATTTGATATCATTGTGTCCGTAACAACCTGCTCTATAAAAATAGCACATGATCTACCTTGTCAGATGTATGTTGTAAAAAATAAAAAGTGCCAAAACAGCCATTTTTTGGTTACCTAGCCTCACAAAAAATGTAATATAGAGCAATTAATAATCATATGTACCCCAAAATAGTACCAATAAAACTGGCACCTTATCCCCTAGTTTCCAAAATGGGGTCACTTTTTGGGAGTTTCTACAGGGGGGCTTCAAATCGGACATGGCATCTAAAAACCAGTTCAGCAAAATCTGTCTTCCAAAAACCATATGGCACTCCTTTTCTTCTGTGCCCTTACATCAATTTACAACCACATGTGGGGTGTTTCTGTAAACCGCAGAATTAGGGTAATAAATATTAAGTTTGGTTTGGCTGTTAACCCTCAACGTGTTAAAAAAAAAATGAATTGAAATGGAAAATCTGCCAAAAAAGTGAAATTTTGAAATGTCATCTCCGTTTTCCTTTAATTCTTGTGGAACACCTAAAGGGTTAACAAAGGTTTTAAAATCAGTTTTGAGTAACTTGAGGGCTGTAGTTTCTACAATGGGGTAATTTATGGGGGGTTTCCACTATGTAAGCCTCACAAAGTGACTTCAGAACTGAACTGGTCCTTAAAAAAATTGCTTCAAAAATTCTAAACCTTCTAACGTCCTAAAACAAAATAAAAAATTACATTACCAATATGTCTTAAAAGCAGAGAGATTTAAATTTAGAGTTTTCAAATTTTTGTTAACCTTTCGATTTAAAATAAATAAATAAAGGTAAAACATATTGACTCAAAGTACAATGTGTCACGAGAAAACAATCTCTGAATGGCCTGGATAAGAGAAAGCATTCCAAAGATATTACCACATAAAGTGACACGTGTCAGATTTGAAAAATTAGGCCTGTACAGGAAAGGGGGTAAATGGCCCGGTCTGGAAGTGGTTAAGTTACTCCTATGTTTAAAAGATACAGTTTTGTAAGAGGCCTGATGTCCTAGAGGCTGGTATCCTAAACAGACCAGATTTTTAGTTTTTTTTACCTGTGTTTAATATCAGTTTTTTTACTTTTATTTGAGCCTCCTCACCCTTGATACAGCCCACCTTTTGCCAGTTTTCCCATGCCACTATTACTTTTCAGCTGAGAATGTGTTCAGCAGAACTATGTCTGGAACTTATGACCTGAATTAGAGATGAGCGAAGAAATGAAAAACTTGATTTGGCTGCTTCGTCGAATTTCACAAAGATATGTGATACGAAGTATATTCCTTTGTATGTAGCAGACAAAATAATGGGGAACAGCGATCACCCTGCCCTCGTCACTGAACCCCTCAGATGCCACGTTCATCACTGATCGTGGCATCTGACATTAAAATTAAGTCCTTTCTAGGTCCTAAAATTAATACAGACTCACCTTTTCCATTTTCTTGCAAAGAGTCCATCGCGGCCATCTTGATTGAAGACACCACGAGAAATTTTGTGTGGTGACGTCACATGCTCCCCCCCCCCCAGTGAGATTTTGCGCGATAACTTCAATCAAGATGTCCGCAACGGCCTCTCCATGTGCAAATGGATGAGGCAAGTATGTTTTTTTTTTGCCGCTATTTCAGGAAAAATAGATTCATTACCACGATGCGCAAGGAAATTTGGCCTTTCCCTGAAATTCAGATTGTCAATTCGTTTAGCTTTGATTTGCTCAACCCGAACCAGAATCTTTATTTGAAGTAAATATCACTTAGTCATTCAGGGATTTCTAATGAATCAAGTAATGTTATGGGGCTTTAATATGAACATGTATTTAGCTTAATTACACTATGATCAGCATGGGGGACTGTATGGTGTTTACTCATTACGAGCACTTAGCAAATGTTACACTTGTTAGATTCATAATGTCAGATCAATCTGGAGCAAGAGCTCACATTTATCCTGTCACTAGCCCCAAGTGGATAGGAGGAGACATGTATCCATTATCCATAAAACGCCAACACAGTCTGTAGCACTGTACATTGAATGCAATTACTCACACTGGTCCCTGCTCCCGTGGGAGCTCTCAATCTAAATTTTCAAATGCACACACGAACAATCCAAATATAATGAAATAAAATACTAACGTAGTTGTTGTCTTTGGCAGATTTCATAGCACACATCACAAAGCAATTACGGCATATCAAACGTAACTCTTACCTTAAACTCCTCCAGGATTTTGTAAGTCTTTCCATGATATTCACAAAAGTTTTTCACCTCCTTACACTCTGGACAACATCCATTATGTTCCACTTTAGTGCATTTCGGGTGAATTTTAGGGCATTCCGGCTGATCACAAACAGGTCCATCTTCTGTACACACACAAGGGCAGTTAGAGTGACCTGGGAAAAATCTCTCTCCCAGTTTATACACAAAACCACTGTCGTCCACACAGCCTTTACCCCTGTAGTCATCAAATATTAAGTTGTCGTTACTGGAGGCCTGTTCTCCTTCATCGGCAGGGTAGTCTTCTTGGTTGATTGAAGCTGATGATGCTGAAGCCATGATTGCAAAGAAAATCATGGAGACTGCAGAGATATGCAGAGCCATCCCCCAATGTCAGCCTAATTATGTGCCACTCCACCAGGAACTGGATCAGGTTGCTGCCATGAGGTCTACGAGCAAACAGAGAGAACCCTCAATAATTCATATTTTTGCTCAGATATTCACATTTTATCCATCGGTGGCACCTAGTGTTTGCAAGATCTCAAATACCATCATTGAACATTTTGTTGGGCCTCATACAATGCTACCTTAGCAGTTTATGCCTCGAGAAGGAAAAAACTCCATGTAGTAAGTCAGTTGCTCTTGTTCTATAAACCCCATGAGGCCATTCATTATCTGTCATCTACCAGCTGGGAAAGTATGGTAGAATTTGAAGCAACAGCTGGAGAACCACAGGAAGCCAATATAGGTCTATACCATGAAACATGACATAAAAAATCTGTAAATCTGTCTGTTTTTTTTTATTTATTCTGTTAAAGCATCAGTTTTAGAACAGTGAGTTCCTAGGTAAGAGCATTATTTTTCTCCCAACCGATTCACGTATTACACGCTCAGCCATGCTTGTGAATGGTCAGCATGTAATGCTTAATTTCTCCTGTAGTGGGCACTGCCGGCAAAATGTATAGCAGGACTAAATTATCCATTATGATAACAGCTGATCATCACAGCTCCGAGAGGAAGACTTCCGATGATGAACTATTGTTAAAGAGCAGGTAGTCTTCAGGAGACATCACCTTTAAAGCTTGGTTTTTGTGCATGGCTATATAAAGGGCATATTTTCAGAACTTAAAGAAACACTCTGGACAAAACTGATTAATTGTCTAATATAGGGTCTGAAGGGGTAGTGTCTAGCAGTGATTCATTTTTTTATGTTATTTGAAGCCTTGCGTCCACTAGAAAAGTCTGGACCACATATCAATCTTCCTTCTCAAACATGAACATTTATCTGTATAAAACTTAAAGGGACCCTCCAGTTCAAGAAAAATAAATCTCATTGGGGACCAAACAGAACACTTACATGGTGATGACCTTTTTATCTTTTCAGCTGCAAATCTTCCGATTCCAGGGTCTTCTTCTGCCATCTAAGATGGCCACCCCACTTATCAGACTTACCTGGTGCATACTGTGTATTTGGTAGCCCAAGACACTCCCTCCCACGTTTGTGCACCTCTTCACGGATGTGGACCCATTCACTTGACCCCTGGCCCCTGCAGTAGTGCTGTACCCAAGGCCCCACCGCAAATGATTTTAAAGGTTTTAATAGTATATGGCCGGTCGGGCCCCGGCCTCTGTGTCTGGCCGGCAGTGCAGCACTGCACACTCGCAGTTACTACCTTACGCGGTGGCCCCTCCTCCACCCTTGCTCCAGACCCGTGACCCTCGCGTCAAGTCTCGCGGGATCACGCTGGTTGACGGGATGACGCGGCCGACGCACGCCAGAAGACGGGATTATGAACAAGACGGCGGGAGCAGAGCAGGTTCAGAGTAGGTATTTTTTATTTTTTTTGTATGTGCCGGCTCACAGGGAACACAGGGAGCATCTGGCAGTGCGCCAAATCCTTCATAGGGGCCCGACCCGAAATACTTGGCAAAATAGTAATACCAAAAATGACAAAAATTTAATATATACAGAAGGGTAAAAAATGGAATACATACACAGGGGACAAATGAAATATATACAAATGGGGCAACATGGATATATATATATATATATACACAGGGCCCCTGTATATATATCCATGTTGCCCCCTTTGTATATATTCCATTTGTCCCCTGTGTATGTATTCCATTTTTTGCCTCCGCTGTATATATATTCCATTTTGCCCGCTGTCCTAGGGGGACACAGATATGGGCATAATTACAGTGAGGGGGACAGATATCTGGGCATTACTACTGGGAGAGGACACATATCTGGGCATAACTACTGTAAGGGGGGCACATATCTGGCCATAACTACTGTGAGAGGACACATATCTGGGCATTACTACTGTGAGGGGGATACACCTGGCCATAACTACTGTAAGGGGGGCATATATCTGGCCATAACTACTGTGAGGGGCCACAAGGAGGACATAACTATTTTAAAGGGACCACAAGGTGGGCTTAATTACTGTGAGGGGCCACAAGGTGGGCATTAGTACTGTGTAGTAGCACTTAGGGGAAATGTATGCTATACATTGGCATGGCTCAGTGTTACAGGCCAGCACAGCACCCCCTGCTGGTGATTTCACAGGGGCAGTCACCGTCCCTTCCTTATGTGATTATTCTTTTTTTCTCTATCACCACAGGGACCTTGTTCTGGATCCAGCAGACATCACGCCGACGCCAGCGACACCCTGGATGAGGTAGGACAAGATTTTATTAGTTAGGACTGGGTGAGTGTAGCCATGCATTGGGCTCAGGGCTCTTTCACATGAGCGGATCCTGTGCGGATAATCTGCTGCGTGAAAGAGAGCCAAGCCCCGTACTGGACAGCGGAGAAACATTGCACTAACATGATTGATAATGCTATTTGTCTCTCTGTAATCTATTTACTACAAAATCACAGTGACAACTTATCTCACTGTGATTTTGTAGTAAAGAGAGAGAGGCACAGAGCATTATTAATCCCAATCCAGGGGGCCCAAGTAAATTCTTGCGACAGGATGGGGGGGAAGGGGGGGTGGGCGACAGGGAGGAGGCCCCATGGATCAGTTTCGCACCGGGGCCCCATAGATTTTGTGTACGCCACTGGTGCTTCGGCAGGTCACAGAACTCCCAAGTGTCCCTCTTTTACAGGGACAGTCCCTATTTTTGACTCAAGTCCGTCTGTTTCATCTGAGGTACAGATTTGCATTTTTACATATACAATATTGATCCAGAAAGTGTTTGACTGGTTCCTGTCTGTATATTAGAGTTCGCCTCCTATATTATTTCATCATTTTGGATTTTAGAAATTTCTATATTCAGATAATTTTTGCGCTATGAAAACTATGAAAGTGTACAAATATACAGGAAAAATGGACTTTCACACAATGAACCAAAATCGTCCTCCTTTGACCGTCCAAAAAGTTGGGAGGTATTCTCTAAAAGTACTGCAAGGAGCGGGTCTGCCCCTACACTAGGGCCACCCCAGCGATGACAGACATACAGGGGACAGATTCCCTTTAAGACTGTTTTGGGAGAATAAAAAGACAATTCTTTCTGGCCTTACTATTCATATGAAAACGAGACCAATTCTTCACCAGATATTCAGATCTCTGTACATAAGATGCCGCAACTACCGAAAGCGGAATTCAATTCATTGACTTTGACATTCTGCATTTCCGGTCTGATCAATGATTGACAATTACCATTCCCCGGAGAAGCCTTTATTGGACTCATCTGTGTAATGAACACGTGATATTTTATTGTGTACCAGCGTATGAATCATACAGGGGGCATTTGTCAAACCCCCTGCATGATAATAAAAGGCCCTAAACCCAGGCGGCATTTATTAGAGAGGCTGCACTTGTCTCCAAACCTTGCAGTGACATTGTTGCATTGTGCTCCATTACTAGATGTATCTCTGTCAGTTCCCCCTCATCCTTTTACCAAACACTGGAGCCTGTGCCCATTATTCAACGCATTAAAGCCAGCACACAGTTATACATGGCTAACTCATTTAATCACCTTATTAATTATGAATATGATGAATCTCTGCATAAATTACCATTCTCCTGAAATAACTAAGGATAAAAAGAGGGCCATCAATACACATTATTTAACCTCACAGAGAAGCTGAAATACTGGGAAAAGAAATAATTATGAGGAGGAATAATGCAGCACTGCCTAATACCAGCAGAGCGACACCTCTGGACTTGACTCCTTTTGAATATCTGGAGATGTTCCTTACAGTCTGAAGAATTCTTGGATCTTGAACACAAGATTACATAGCAGAGTTCAAGACACTATTTCATTATCTTGGATTGCAGCCTAACCATTCTGGTGTCAATATAGTGAGACCCTGTATACCATTCTGGTGTCACATGTAAAGGGGTCCAGGGGACACTGAGATAGGTGTCATTAGGGTCCATGCAATGCAGAATTGGTGGTCACCAGTTCATTTCTCTTCCAATTAACATAAAGGCCAAATTCTATATTGTAGATTATTTTTGTTACTCCGAAGATCTATTATTCTGCCAGTAACCCAGTTAAACACCAGTAACGGCCAGTTCTCCATAGCAGGACTCTGACAAACAGCTCCCAAAATGTCATATCTAGCTAGGCAAGGAACAAGATATGAGGTGAGAGCAATCACATTTCAATTTCACGGTTTGAGAGGAGTTACCCTAAGATATGTCACTGTGAAAAATATTCTGCAGGAGAGCAATCTATCAGGACGTGGATGGTAACTGCCCAGCAAAGAACGCATTTCTTCTTTTTATACCTGTTCATGGGCATTGCTTGTAGGGGCCATAGGTGTGAAAGGTGCACCAAGCCACTTTGCCTTGGCCATACAGGACTAGGACTATGAACTGGACCTTTTCCCCCAGCCAGAGAAAGTCGAACTATGACTCTGATCATGAGGAACATACATGGCTTCATACACATAAGTGGCTGTGACTAGCATTGCCAGTATAGTTTGTGTTCATTGTGTGTATTTAGTGTTACACGTCTTACGGTTCTAGACTTAACTCTTTTTGCGGCCTGTGACGGGATCTGCTAAGTGACAGTGAATGATGTGAAAATAAGCAATGTTCTTTCAAGTGCAGGAACATTCAACCAGTGACATGAGTCAGCCCCTCGCTCAATACTAGAACTAGGGAGCTACCTACTGTCTGGTGCCACCTCAAGAACACATTGTTTGGTTGAACCTATTTGAATTCATTTTTTAGCACCAGTCAGTCTCTCGAGAAGATAATAATATTGATTAGAGTTTATGACAAGCCCCCCCATCAAATAATGATGGGGCCTAATATAAAATGTGTAGTTGGGCAGCTGCCGACCTTAATGTATTGAGACCATAGAGCCTTTCCAATAAGGCTACTGGTTTATACTTTCAGCTATAGTATTAACCAGCAGATGTCCTCTCAATTAAGCCAGTGAAAGACTTTCTCATCCTGCCTGTTGTTCTAATGACAGTGCCCTATCAGGAGAAGCTGTATGATGAACTTGTCCTCCTCTTCTCTTTCATCTCAAGTTTTATATTTCAAAGCCTCCAACAAAAAAATAAAAAAAACAAGATTGTGGTAAGTATATTGCTCCAGACTTGCTGTCTTCTGAGGTCTTGCCTGTCTATAAGGCCTGGACCATTGAATATAGATTTCCACATACAGCTGCTTGGATACCTCACACTGAAATCCCACATATCTATTGGTTCAGTTTGGGGAACACACATCAGCAGTTGTGACTGGCACCTGAGGAGTTAACATTTAGCCAGTGTAATAACTTTGGCGTTTAAATGCCACCTCTTCTTATCTAGACTTTGGATCGTGAAGTAAAATGCTATTACATATTAACTCTACTGGTTTTGAGTTGATGAGATTCCCTGTAAATCTTTCTTTGGGTGGGAGCAGCTTCCTATGGACAACTACTCTAGTCTGCATACACTAAGCAATAAGATTTAAAGAAACTGATATCTCTTGCAAGAATAGTCATTATATTTTTTTTTTTACTTGAACAGGACGTCAGCTATGAGTCTACTACACATCTTTAGAGTTCATATTCTGCAGATTCTGGGTCTTTAAAGTTCATATTCTGCAGATTCTGGGTCTTTAGAGTTCATATTCTGCAGATTCTGGTCTTGACCCTCTAAGCGCTGCTGACAATAAAGAAAAACTGTATTTGATTCATGCAATCAATTATTGATGCATATAGGTAATATCCAAGCCTAGTAGTAATAGTTAATTGGATGTCTGTCTGTAAAATGGAGCAGTTCATAAGGAATGAGGCAGCAAGCTTCAACCAGAGAGGAGCAAAATAAAAGGAAGGCAACAGGGGGGGATCTCAAATGTAGTCCTGGCACTGGTTAAACATTATATGACTTCTCATATAAAACATATATTGTCTGCACTTTTTGATTAAACTCTAGTTAGTGCCTACTTATTCTGAGGATTGTACTATTCTCTTGAAGTCACACGTTTGCATGTCAGCCTATTACCTACAAGGCCTGGGCATTCAAATCTAAGATGAAGCTGGTATCTGTGCAAGGTACTTTACCACCTGAGTGGTAACACAGGGCACTTGAAGACCCAGCAATATTTTTTGCTCTGGTGGAATATCTATGAGATGACTGTATGTCCTATTTTGAAGGTATAAGAGATCACAGTCTTGGTAAGGTAGACAAACGCGAGACTTGTCATCAGACCAACTTCACAGTTGACTAATGCAGTATTCAGTACTATGAATTGGAATTGATTCCAAATACCCAGCCTATGATGCATATTAAATGTGGGATCTATGATCAGTTGTATCTATGCAATGAGGAGTATCAGGGCCACCTATGTAGACCTGATACCCAGCAGTTTAGGGCATAGCTTTTTGAAAGATGCAGGGTTTTCTATGGAAAGTCCTAAAACTGCACTAGACTGTGCTGTGTTTACCATACAATGTCCAGGACACTGCATCAAAATGCCAAACCCCATGATCAATTCAGAACAGGATTGATGGGACACTAAAGTCTGGAGCTTCTTCATCAGATGAATGGTATCAGGATAGTTCCCCTTCATTTGATGTTACTGCACCAAGGATTACTGCATTGTGGAACCTAGGACCCATGGCATAGTGTGACATCCAAGCTTCAGTCATCCTGTAGGAAGGTAAAGCTTACACTGGCACTGCAGTTTTGCAGGAGCTGTGACACGCAGGAGTCAGGGTGTGGGGGTTCCTCCTTAGGGCAATTGTGTTAATTGATGGGGTTCCTCCAGTAGTGACTGGTTTATCAGAGGGACCAGTGTTAATGATGGGAGCAGGGCTTCTACATTAACATCATGTGTTACACTGTATCATCAAATAGAAGAAAAGTAAATATTATGACAATATCACAAATAAACAAACATTCTTCAGGATTCTATCATTATTTAGACACAGAAGAGTCAACAGTACTGTATATAGTTCACATTGAGAGGGTCTTCTTACCTGAAGGGTTAATCCTTTGAGGATCAGCGGGACAATTTAAAAGCCAAAAGGTTTAGGAGTCTGTGGTTAGCCCATCCTCGGTGCCAGAAGACCCATTAGGGGGAGAAAATAAAGAGTCCCTCCAGATTTCCTACCATGATACAGGATGGACAACGGTCAAGAGGATTCCCAGCTAAACATCAGGCACCCCAAAACCAGAAATACACCGATCCATATATCCAGATGGGAGCAGAGCTTTCATGATGTCTCCCTAGCCTGATGAAGCTGTTCTGGGTGGGATGTATCCCGGCTGGATGGGGTCCCCTCACAGCTGAGGAGGTGGTCTGCCTATGTGCATTAAGGCTTCACCAGCACCAACATCAAGGGTCTCGGCTCCTGCCCAGATACCTTCAGCTCCAAGGCAATTTGTTGCTTTAGTAGCCGCCTACAGACACAAGTGCACACCAGGCAGAAGGGCAGGCGTGGAGGCAAACACAGAACTTTTCCCTCCTTTAAATCCCATATAGAGGAGCGATCAGTCCTCAGCATCTCCGGGAGGTCCGGGCAGCTTCATGGACGGAGCAGCGCTCAGGAATCCTCGGCACCGGCAGCAGATACAGATGTCTCTGCGGCACCTCAGTGCTAGAAGCAGCCTGGACTGACAGCCCGTGCAGTGGATTGCGGTGTTTCAGAGGGTTAGAACGCAGGAGGGCGGCAGGATGCGTTCAGCAGCATGGACAGCAGAGCACGCAGTGACTGCACAGAGACAGCGCAGAGACGTCCAGCCCCATAGACAGCGGCAGCACAGAGACGTCCAGCCCCATAGACAGACACAGCACAGAGACGTCCAGCCCCGTAGACAGACACAGCACAGAGACCTCCAGCCCCATAGACAGAGACAGCTCAACGCCGAGGACAGCGACCGCAGCAGCTCAGGACTCCCGGCATTCCTACAGCCCAGTGTGGACAGAACCCGATACAGTACTCACCAGTATGGGCAGTGACCCATACACACTCTGTACACAATCAGCGGTATTATGTACAGCGCTGGTACACACAATACTATCATGTATACACTCTGTATCCCAGCAGCACCAGGTACAGAGCTCATCATCATCATCCACTGTATGCAATCAGTACCACGGGCAGAGCGTATCACTACACAAGCTATGCACGTACAGTACATACACAATACAGACCCATACTACACACTCAATACATATCAGCACTATGTACAGTGATCATCCCCTACACACAGTATACAATCAGCACCATTCACAGAGCTCATCACTACACACATGCTATACACATACATACAAACTACACACTCTCTATATACAATCAGCACTATGTACAGTGATCACCCTGTACACTCTCTATATACAATCAGCACTATGTACAGTGATCACCTCTGCACACTCTCTATATACAATCAGTACTATGTACTGTGATCACCTCTGCACACTCTCTATATACAATCAGTACTATGTACAGTGATCACCCTGTACACTCTCTATATACAATCAGTACTATGTACAGTGATCACCCTGCACACTCTCTATATACAATCAGTACTATGTACAGTGATCACCCTGCACACTCTCTATATACAATCAGCACTATGTACAGTGATCACCCTGCACACTCTCTATATACAATCAGTACTATGTACTGTGATCACCTCTGCACACTCTCTATATACAATCAGTACTATGTACTGTGATCACCTCTGCACACTCTCTATATACAATCAGTACTATGTACAGTGATCACCCTGCACACTCTCTATATACAATCAGTACTATGTACAGTGATCACCCTGCACACTCTCTATATACAATCAGTACTATGTACAGTGATCACCTCTGCACACTCTCTATATACAATCAGTACTATGTACAGTGATCACCCTGCACACTCTCTATATACAATCAGTACTATGTACAGTGATCACCTCTGCACACTCTCTATATACAATCAGTACTATGTACAGTGATCACCCTGTACACTCTCTATATACAATCAGTACTATGTACAGTGATCACCCTGCACACTCTCTATATACAATCAGTACTATGTACAGTGATCACCCTGCACACTCTCTATATACAATCAGCACTATGTACAGTGATCACCCTGCACACTCTCTATATACAATCAGTACTATGTACAGTGATCACCCTGCACACTCTCTATATACAATCAGCACTATGTACAGTGATCACCCTGCACACTCTCTATATACAATCAGTACTATGTACAGTGATCACCCTGCACACTCTCTATATACAATCAGTACTATGTACAGTGATCACCCTGCACACTCTCCATATACAATCAGTACTATGTACAGTGATCACCCTGCACACTCTCTATATACAATCAGTACTATGTACAGTGATCACCCTGCACACTCTCTATATACAATCAGTACTATGTACAGTGATCACCCTGCACACTCCTATATACAATCAGTACTATGTACAGTGATCACCCTGCACACTCCTATATACAATCAGTACTATGTACAGTGATCACCTCTGCACACTCTCTATATATAATCAGTACTATGTACAGTGATCACCCTGTACACTCTCTATATACAATCAGTACTATGTACAGTGATCACCTCTGCACACTCTCTATATACAATCAGTACTATGTACTGTGATCACCCCTGCACACTCTCTATATACAATCAGTACTATGTACAGTGATCACCCTGCACACTCTCTATATACAATCAGTACTATGTACAGTGATCACCCTGCACACTCTCTATATACAATCAGTACTATGTACAGTGATCACCTCTGCACACTCTGTATATACAATCAGCACTATGTACAGTGATCACCCTGCACACTCTCTATATACAATCAGTACTATGTACAGTGATCACCCTGCACACTCTCTATATACAATCAGTACTATGTACAGTGATCACCTCTGCACACTCTATATATACAATCAGTACTATGTACAGTGATCACCCTGCACACTCTCTATATACAATTAGTACTATGTACAGTGATCACCTCTGCACACTCTCTATATACAATCAGTACTATGTACAGTGATCACCCCTGTACACTCTCCATATACAAATCAGTACTATATACAGTGATCACCCTGTACACTCTCTATATACAATCAGTACTATATACAGTGATCACCCTGTACACTCTCTATATACAATCAGTACTATGTACAGTGATCACCCTGCACACTCTCTATATATAATCAGCACTATGTACAGTGATCACCCTGCACACTCTATATATACAATCAGTACTATGTACAGTGATCACCTCTGCACACTCTCTATATACAATCAGAACTATGTACAGTGATCACCCCTGCACACTCTCTATATATAATCAGCACTATGTACAGTGATCACCCTGCACACTCTATATATACAATCAGTACTATGTACAGTGATCACCTCTGCACACTCTCTATATACAATCAGTACTATGTACAGTGATCACCCCTGCACACTCTCTATATACAATCAGTACTATGTACAGTGATCACCCTGCACACTCTCTATATACAATCAGTACTATGTTCAGTGATCACCCCTGCACACTCTCTATATAATCAGCACTATGTACAGTGATCACCCCTGTACACTCTCTATATACAATCAGTACTATGTACAGTGATCACCCTGCACACTCTCTATATACAATCAGTACTATGTACAGTGATCACCCTGCACACTCTCTATATACAATCAGTACTATGTACAGTGATCACCTCTGCACACTCTATATATACAATCAGTACTATGTACAGTGATCACCCTGCACACTCTCTATATACAATTAGTACTATGTACAGTGATCACCTCTGCACACTCTCTATATACAATCAGTACTATGTACAGTGATCACCCTGCACACTCTCTATATACAATCAGTACTATGTACAGTGATCACCCTGCACACTCTCTATATACAATCAGTACTATGTACAGTGATCACCCTGCACACTCTCTATATACAATCAGTACTATGTACAGTGATCACCTCTGCACACTCTGTATATACAATCAGTACTATGTACAGTGATCACCCTGCACACTCTCTATATACAATCAGTACTATGTACAGTGATCACCCTGCACACTTTCTATATACAATCAGTACTATGTACAGTGATCACCCTGCACACTCTCTATATACAATCAGTACTATGTACAGTGATCACCCCTGTACACTCTCCATATACAAATCAGTACTATATACAGTGATCACCCTGTACACTCTCTATATACAATCAGTACTATGTACAGTGATCACCTCTGCACACTCTCTATATAGGGAGTGCAGAATTATTAGGCAAGTTGTATTTTTGAGGATTAATTTTATTATTGAACAACAACCATGTTCTCAATGAACCCAAAAAACTCATTAATATCAAAGCTGAATATTTTTGGAAGTAGTTTTTAGTTTTAGCTATTTTAGGGGGATATCTGTGTGTGCAGGTGACTATTACTGTGCATAACTATTAGGCAACTTAACAAAAAACAAATATATACCCATTTCAATTATTTATTTTTACCAGTGAAACCAATATAACATCTCAACATTCACAAATATACATTTCTGCCATTCAAAAACAAAACAAAAACAAATCAGTGACCAATATAGCCACCTTTCTTTGCAAAGACACTCAAAAGCCTGCCATCCATGGATTCTGTCAGTGTTTTGATCTGTTCACCATCAACATTGCGTGCAGCAGCAGCCACAGCCTCCCAGACACTGTTCAGAGAGGTGGACTGTTTTCCCTCCTTGTAAATCTCACATTTGATGATGGACCACAGGTTCTCAATGGGGTTCAGATCAGGTGAACAAGGAGGCCATGTCATTAGATTTTCTTCTTTTATACCCTTTCTTGCCAGCCACGCTGTGGAGTACTTGGACGCGTGTCATGGAGCATTGTCCTGCATGAAAATCATGTTTTTCTTGAAGGATGCAGACTTCTTCCTGTACAACTGCTTGAAGAAGGTGTCTTCCAGAAACTGGCAGTAGGACTGGGAGTTGAGCTTGACTCCATCCTCAACCCGAAAAGGCCCCACAAGCTCATCTTTGATGATACCAGCCCAAACCAGTACTCCACCTCCACCTTGCTGGCGTCTGAGTCGGACTGGAGCTCTCTGCCCTTTACCAATCCAGCCACGGGCCCATCCATCTGGCCCATCAAGACTCACTCTCATTTCATCAGTCCATAAAACCTTAGAAAAATCAGTCTTGAGATATTTCTTGGCCCAGTCTTGACGTTTCAGCTTGTGTGTCTTGTTCAGTGGTGGTCGTCTTTCAGCCTTTCTTACCTTGGCCATGTCTCTGAGTATTGCACACCTTGTGCTTTTGGGCACTCCAGTGATGTTGCAGCTCTGAAATATGGCCAAACTGGTGGCAAGTGGCATCTTGGCAGCTGCACGCTTGACTTTTCTCAGTTCATGGGCAGTTATTTTGCGCCTTGGTTTTTCCACACGCTTCTTGCGACCCTGATGACTATTTTGAATGAAACGCTTGATTGTTCGATGATCACGCTTCAGAAGCTTTGCAATTTTAAGAGTGCTGCATCCCTCTGCAAGATATCTCACTATTTTTGACTTTTCTGAGCCTGTCAAGTCCTTCTTTTGACCCATTTTGCCAAAGGAAAGGAGGTTGCCTAATAATTATGCACACCTGATATAGGGTGTTGATGTCATTAGACCACACCCCTTCTCATTACAGAGATGCACATCACCTAATATGCTTAATTGGTAGTAGGCTTTCGAGCCTATACAGCTTGGAGTAAGACAACATGCATAAAGAGGATGATGTGGTCAAAATACTCATTTGCCTAATAATTCTGCACTCCCTGTATACAATCAGTACTATGTACAGTGATCACCCTGCACACTCTCTATATACAATCAGTACTATGTACAGTGATCACCCTGCACACTCTCTATATACAATCAGTACTATGTACAGTGATCACCCCTGTACACTCTCCATATACAAATCAGTACTATGTACAGTGATCACCCTGCACACTCTCTATATACAATCAGTACTATGTACAGTGATCACCCTGCACACTCTCTATATACAATCAGTACTATGTACAGTGATCACCCCTGTACACTCTCTATATACAATCAGTACTATGTACAGTGATCACCCTGCACACTCTCTATATACAATCAGTACTATGTACAGTGATCACCTCTGCACACTCTCTATATACAATCAGTACTATGTACAGTGATCACCTCTGCACACTCTCTATATACAAATCAGCACTATATACAGTGATCACCCTGCACACTCTCTATATACAATCAGTACTATGTACAGTGATCACCCTGCACACTCACTATATAAAATCAGTACTATGTACAGTGATCACCCTGCACACTCTCTATATACAATCAGTACTATGTACAGTGATCACCCTGCACACTCTCTATATACAATCAGTACTATGTACAGTGATCACCCTGCACACTCTCTATATACAATCAGTACTATGTACAGTGATCACCCCTGTACACTCTCCATATACAAATCAGTACTATATACAGTGATCACCCTGTACACTCTCTATATACAATCAGTACTATGTACAGTGATCACCCTGCACACTCTCTATATACAATCAGTACTATGTACAGTGATCACCTCTGCACACTCTCTATATACAATCAGCACTATGTACAGTGATCACCCTGCACACTCTCTATATATAATCAGCACTATGTACAGTGATCACCCTGCACACTCTCTATATACAATCAGTACTATGTACAGTGATCACCCCTGCACACTCTCTATATACAATCAGTACTATGTACAGTGATCACCCCTGCACACTCTCTATATATAATCAGTACTATGTACAGTGATCACCCTGCACACTCTCTATATACAATCAGTACTATGTACAGTGATCACCCTGCTATATACAATCAGTACTATGTACAGTGATCACCCTGCACACTCTCTATATACAATCAGTACTATGTACAGTGATCACCTCTGCACACTCTCTATATACAATCAGCACTATGTACAGTGATCACCCTGCACACTCTCTATATACAATCAGTACTATGTACAGTGATCACCCTGCACACTCTCTATATACAATCAGCACTATGTACAGTGATCACCCTGCACACTCTCTATATACAATCAGTACTATGTACAGTGATCACCCTGCACACTTTCTATATACAATCAGTACTATGTACAGTGATCACCCTGCACACTCTCTATATACAATCAGTACTATGTACAGTGATCACCCTGCACACTCTCTATATACAATCAGCACTATGTACAGTGATCACCCTGCACACTCTCTATATACAATCAGTACTATATACAGTGATCACCCTGCACACTCTCTATATACAATCAGTACTATGTACAGTGATCACCCTGCACACTCTCTATATACAATCAGCACTATGTACAGTGATCACCTCTGCACACTCTCTATATACAATCAGTACTATGTACTGTGATCACCTCTGCACACTCTCTATATACAATCAGTACTATGTACTGTGATCACCTCTGCACACTCTCTATATACAATCAGCACTATGTACAGTGATCACCCTGCACACTCTCTATATACAATCAGCACTATGTACAGTGATCACCCTGCACACTCTCTATATACAATCAGTACTATGTACAGTGATCACCTCTGCACACTCTCTATATACAATCAGCACTATGTACAGTGATCACCTCTGCACACTCTCTATATACAATCAGTACTATGTACTGTGATCACCTCTGCACACTCTCTATATACAATCAGTACTATGTACTGTGATCACCTCTGCACACTCTCTATATACAATCAGCACTATGTACAGTGATCACCCTGCACACTCTCTATATACAATCAGCACTATGTACAGTGATCACCCTGCACACTCTCTATATACAATCAGTACTATGTACAGTGATCACCCCTGCACACTCTCTATATACAATCAGTACTATGTACAGTGATCACCCTGCACACTCTCTATATACAATGAACACTATGTGCAGTGCTCATCGCTGCTCACACAGAAATGCAGCACATCTGTACACTCGGATCAGCATGGACATAGCTCATGTTCACCCACGTTAGACATTCAGCACTATTGACAGGGGTGAGCTCTACACAGGTCTCCCTCGACCCCTCCAGCACCGCTATGCACACCATGGTACAGCCACATGGAGACATTCAGCACCAGGGACAGTGGTTCAGAGCTCTGCACACAGCAGTACAGCAATGGTCAGCACCGCAGGCAGAGCATAGCCCCATGGTTACACAGCATGGCACTCAGTCTGCATGCACTGATACTAACACAGGGCTGCACAGTGGCACACAGCAGCCATTTAGTGCTCACAGCCAGGGGTGTAACTACCATAGCGGCAGAACATGCGACTGCTACGGGGCCCAGGGCAAGAGGGGGCCCAGTCTTAGTTGGGATTATGTCCTCTTCTACTGGAGGTGAAAATCAGGACTCTACCCTCTAAGGCTACTTTCACACTGCCATTTCTGAGTCCGCCTGTGAGATCCGTTTCAGGGCTCTCACAAGAGGCCCAAAACGGATCAGTTCAGCCCCAATGCATTCTGAATGGATAAGGATCCGTTCAGAATGCATCAGATCGCCTCCGTTCCGCTCTAGAGGTGGACACCAAAACGCTGCTTGCAGAGTTTTGATGTCCGTCTGACGAAACTGAGCCAAACGGATCCGTCCTGACTTACAATGTAAGTCAATGGGGACGGATCCGTTTTTACTGACACAATATGGTGCAATTGAGGCTACTTTCACACCTGCGTTTAGGTGCGGATCCGTCTGCTATCTGCACAGACGGATCCGCACCTATAATGCAAACGCTTGTATCTGTTCAGAACGGATCCGTTTGCATTATCATGATTTATTTTTTGTTCATGATAATGCAAACGGATCAGTTTTGACTTACATTGAAAGTCAATGGGAGGCGCATCCGTTTTCAATTGCACTATATTGTGTCAGTAAAAACTGATCCGTCCCCATTGACTTACATTGTAAGTCAGGACGGATCAGTCTGGCTCAGTTTCGTCAGACGGACATCAAAACGCTGCAAGCAGCTTTTTGGTGTCCACCTCCAGAGCGGAATGGAGGCTGAACGGAGGCAAACTGATGCATTCTGAACAGATCCTAATCCATTCAGAATGCATAGGGGCTGAAACGGATCTCACAGGCGGACCCAGAAACGCCAGTGTGAAAGTAGCCTGAAAACGGATCCGCCTCCCATTGACTTTCAATGTAAGTCAAAACAGATCCGTTTGCATTATCATGAACAAAAAATAAATAAATAATTATTTATTTATTTTTTATTCATGGTAATGCAAACGGATCCGTTCTGAACGGATACAAGCGTTTGCATTATAGGTGCGAATCCGTCTGTCCAGATAGCGGACGGATCCGCACCTAAGCGCAGGTGTGAAAGTAGCCTAATGGAACCATTTTTAGCAAATGAGGCAGGGGAAAATGCCCCAACGGTCATTGAAAAGGGTTTAGGCAGAAACCCTTCTGTCCCGTGTGGGGGGCCTAGTTTGATCCTTGCTATGGGGCCCTTACTTCTCTATGTACGCCACTGCTCACAGCAGAATACACACAGCACTGAAATACCTTCTTATTAAGAATGATTGGGAAGTACAACACAGTCCCCTGAAAGACACTAGGAAAGGCTCTCCCACCGGCCCTTGTAACACGTTCAGGAGAGCTCAGTCAATGGCTTCGATACGAACAGGCATATAACTTTTTAAAGTCCAGAACACTTTCATCTATTATATAGATTATATTATATTACATTATATATATTACATATATATTACATATACATATTACATATAATATATTATATTAGGCTGTAGAAGAGAGTTGTCCTTATGCAATATATTACACTGGAGGCACACAGTAATCAGTGGGTCTCTCTTATGTCATGTCACATGTCCAGGATCTAATATGATAAGTTGAATCCCCGATGAGTTTATAGAGCAGTGCTGGCGTGGATGTCAATTCTGACTTTAGTTAAGGAGATACCGGAACAGATCACACTTCTATTAGGATCTGTAATAAATGAACACACTCTATTGTCCAATTCTAGTTAAAGACTCAAGACAGAATGATATAAGATATGATAAGACTAGTCTGACTATAACTGGGTGGTTTAATGTAGATGCATCTCAATACAACCAACACTTTAGACTAACAAAACAATTTTTATTGGACATTTAAAATTGTTAGTCATGTTTGCATATTTCATGTAGACAAGATGATAAAGATCACATTAGGACCAGAACCGGACAGTCCCATCAGATCCCCCAGAAATCAGATAATCTCCTTTGTGGTCAAAGATCACACATTGAGCATCTTCTTCATGGCCTTCTAAGTTCATCAGTTGCCCAGATGTTAGCACCAGCACCTTGACTGTTCCAT
Organism: Bufo gargarizans; assembly: GCF_014858855.1. Classification (NCBI taxonomy): domain Eukaryota; kingdom Metazoa; phylum Chordata; class Amphibia; order Anura; family Bufonidae; genus Bufo; species Bufo gargarizans. The sequence goes on from NC_058087.1 coordinate 62,369,902, forward strand.
CATTGCTGGCCAGGGACACCAACTGGCCTGTAAAAGAGAAGAGATCAGGAGGGTGAGATTCACGCTGAGGGTGATGCGGAGAATAATAATTAGACTTCAAGTGATGTGCGCTGAATTAATGTTTTTATTGGAAATAACTTCAATCCAAGCGTGATAAATCAATATAAATGAGACGAGCTGTCCATGCCAGCAAGTAAACTCATAAATCCTTAGCATGGCCATCCTGTGCCTATTAGAATAAACTCTTAAGCTGCAGGACAGCAGACAAAATATCTTACATTCCACTAATGTAAAATGGACAGAACACAGCAAGATAGACATGTTATGTCCTGGATGTAGCGCTCTAGTCAGTTTATTTAAAGATACAAATATTCAGTAGTCCTTTCGAGATCTCCCTTAGTCTAGGTGTACGTTAGAGTTGTGTTCAGTTCTGTCAGGCTTTCAGGTTTTTTGATGGGAAGAGCAACATGGTCATCAAAAACACTTGAACCCAGATGGAGTATACGATAAGTCAATGGGATATGTCAGGATCTTTTTCAAAACTGCCATGTGGACATGTTCGAAACACATAGGCATTCTACTCTATCATCTGTACACACATTGCTTATAAAATGACCAAATAAAACAGTGATTTTAATTGAAGGAGCATTGGATTGCACTATGGATTACTTGTGCCCATGACCAATTCTGAGATTGTCCATCAACCTTCCCATCTTGAGAAACGGAGAACAGAGTTAGGTTTTCCTGGTTTTACTGGTCTTTGATCTTTTTTAAAATATATCCTTGGTACTTTATTATGGCTTTGTTAGGCCTCTGTTGTGCTGTTTGTGGTCTCCACAGGCAGAACTAGTATCCATTGACTTTATTGTGTGTATTACCACATCCCAGTGGTTTTCCTTATGAGTTTGTGGTGACACCACTGAAGTGCTCCCTATTTTATTGGTGATTACGGTTCTCTCACACACATTACGGTCTATGGTTCAGTGGAAACCAGGGACACAACACGGATGATATCTGTGTTTGCTCCATGGTTTTCATAGATCATTGCTAGAATATAATGTGAAAATTAGTTTTCAGGCTAGAAGTTTCCGTGGAATACTGATGACACACAGAGGGCAAAAAACAGACACATGGACCAAACAGGGATCCTTCACAGACATCTTCAAGTATAAACCACTGACTGTCTTGTCATGTAGGTATTCTCGGACATGTGAAAGAGACCTAAGAGTAGGAAGCCATGATGTCGATATGAATACAGCAGAGCAATGAGTGACTTGTTCCCTACCAGAACAACGCCGTACATTGTATAGCAGCTGTTCTTCATATAGCAGCTCAGCCCCATTTATGTTTTAACCACACACATTTTGGACCACAAACCTAAGTTCAGTTCTAGTTATTCAGTAAAGAAAGTAGTTGCACTATGCAAAGAGCCAGGCATCTTGGATGGTGATGATGAGAAAGACGTTTTACGCACCTAAGCGGATTAGATTTTTTCTTTAAAGAAACAAATCCATTTATTCCTGTTCAGGGGCTTCACCCTTTAAGTGGGGTTATTGTTGTTCTACGGAACCATAATACGTCAAAGCATCCATCATGAGTCTAATCATAGCATACAGTAACTTGGTTATTTGATACTACCCACATCGTCTGTTACAAATTTATTTATAAGGACAAAAGGAGTTTGAAATTTAGATGGTGAGTCCCACTGGAGACAGGGACCGATGTGAGCGATGACGATCTCTGTACGGCGCTACAGAAAGTGTTGGCATGATACAAATGAATAAAACAAATAGAATGCAATAGACAGGAATCGTTAAGGCAGATCCAATCTGATCCTATTTGGGAAGGAACATCAAGTACATTGTCCCATAGGTTCTCCTTTTGCTGCTGTGCTATTTCAATCTGGGGTCTCACTCAATTGTCCTTCAGGTCCATTAGACCATGGAGATGTCAGGATTGTTTACTTTGAGTTAGCTGAAAAAAACACACAGCATCGGAATGTAAAAAGGTGCAGGAAGTAACCCTTTCATTGCTGTAAGCCATGTATCATAGGTTTTACTCTGTGAACACAGAAGAGTTAACACAATTTTTCTAACATTCTGTTAAGTTCCAGGGAGTATCTTCTAACAAACTGTTCTGATGTTCTGGCAGCTGTAATTGTAGATATACATTTTCACTGCTGTAAACACGTTATATCCTAATGGTAATATATCTGTAAAATTACTTCAGAGATGATTATCCTGAAAAAAAACAAGCTTTCCGAAAATTGTCTTGCTCACTTTAGTACACCAAATAAAACATTTGCGGCTGCAAATCACTACTGTACTTTGATGTGAGTATGAGCCGTCGCATCCTATGCTGTTCACTTATATACTGAGGGAAGAGAGGGAGTCTGCTTCTCAAGAAGACATCTGCTAAGATTAGAATCCTGAAAGTTGAGCTTAATAGGTCTCTTGGTGACCCATAAATCTTTCCGTGATTCAATAAACCACTAGTGATGCCACAGCTATCAGATTGCTCATTACGTATTGTGTTTGTTTTACACATCTATACTTAAAGTATTAACTACAGGCAAAGTTCTGCATTAATGTAATAATGTGCCTGCTACAAAAACTGGTGAATTAATATCCATTTACCCTAGCTTTGATTTTCAAGAGTCAGATCATTTTTCCCTTTAACTAGAGCTTCCTTGAAGTGGACGCTAAGCACCCAGTGCAGGCTCTCTTCAGGAGAATGTCCACCCTTAAACTCCCTCTAAATAGGTCAGAAATTCTGTGTGGATTCATTGTACAGGGTGGGCCATTTATATGGATACACCTTAATAAAATGGGAATGGTTGGTGATATTAACTTCCTGTTTGTGGCACATTAGTATATGTGAGGGGGGAAACCTTTCAAGATGGGTGGTGACTATGGTGGCCATTTTGAAGTTGGCCATTTTGAATCCAACTTTAGTTTTTTCAATAGGAAGAGGGTCATGTGACACATCAAACTTATTGGGAATTTCACAAGAAAAACAATGGTGTGCTTGGCTTTAACGTAACTTCATTCTTTCATGAGTTATTTACAAGTTTCTGACCACTTATAAAATGTGTTCAATGTGCTGCCCATTGTGTTGGATTGTCAATGCAACCCTCTTCTCCCACTCTTCACACACTGATAGCAACACCGCAGGAGAAATGCTAGCACAGGCTTTCAGTATCCGTAGTTTCAGGTGCTGCACATCTCGTATCTTCCCAGCATATGCTATCAGTGTGTGAAGAGTGGGAGAAGAGGGTTGCATTGACAATCCAACACAATGGGCAGCACATTGAACACATTTTATAAGTGGCCAGAAACTTGTAAATAAATCATGACAGAATAAAGTTACGTTAAAACCAAGCACACCATTGTTTTTCTTGTGAAATTCCCAATAAGTTTGATGTGTCACATGACCCTATTGAAAAAACTAAAGTTGGATTCAAAATGGCTGACTTCAAAATGGCCGCCATGGTCACCACCCATCTTGAAAAGTTTCCCCCCTCACATATACTAATGTGCCATAAACAGGAAGTTAATATCACCAACCATTCCCATTTTATTAAGGTGTATCCATATAAATAATCCACCCTGTATAATATTTTTTATAGCGGTTGGAGCTCAGTTTACTTGATACAGAGCCCCAAATCCTCTACATAGACATGAAATAATGGCCCCTGCAAATACAACTAGAAGAACATACTTGGTAATTTTACACTAAACTTTATAATAGAACAATGTGCAGTAAATCCTCTAGATTTCCCTAGGGCTGACTGAAGGCAGCCAGAATTTTATCATTTAACAAAACAGTATGTCCAGGAAAGGGGTTTGGGTCTCTATCACAAAAACATAGACCTGCTTGCCTTAAAAAAAAAATTGCAAAAAAGTTATATTTTGGGAATGTTGAAACCAAAAATGATATTGTTTTAAAAGTTAGACATCCACTTTAAGATTAAAGTATCAATATCATGTTAAAGCAGGACTAGATTGAAGCCCGCTTCAGCTAAATGGTGGAGGCGGCTCACAGAGGGAAGGGTGTTATACGTGGTGGTCTATCTAGTTGACCACTTGGGTGCTGTGGGCATTGAATAGACGCAGAAGTAATCATGCCTCATGTTAAATAGCAATACAACAATTTTATGAAGGAATAGATACTATATTGTTGAATTAATGGCTGCTCAGAGAAGTTACACATATTTATAGATATCAGGTATTCATAAAATCCCCCCACTTTATATTACAGTAATTAATCTATTAGCTGCGACACGGAAATGTACCAGAGAATGTCTAAACCATGTTTCTTGTTTAAGCATCTAACCAGCTATCTATCTATCTCATTTGTCTCTCTCTCTCTCACTCTCTCTATATATATATATATACACACACACACATGTTGATAAAGACTGCAACAAGCAGTTGAAACGTTTGTTACACTGGGTTGAATAAATCACAGTTTTATACGCTATGTTGGAGTGCTACCGTGCTTTTCTTCACATATACAGTACAGACCAAAAGTTTGGACACACCTTCTCATTCAAAGAGTTTGCTTTATTTTCATGACTATGAAAATTGTAGATTCACACTGAAGGCATCAAAACTATGAATTAACACATGTGGAATTATATACATAACAAAAAAGTGTGAAACAACTGAAAATATGTCATATTCTAGGTTCTTCAAAGTAGCCACCTTTTGCTTTGATTACTGCTTTCCACACTCTTGGCATTCTCTTGATGAGCTTCAAGAGGTAGTCACCTGAAATGGTTTTAACTTCACAGGTGTGCCCTGTCAGGTTTAATAAGTGGGATTTCTTGCCTTATAAATGGGGTTGGAACCATCAGTTGCGTTGTGGAGAAGTCAGGTGGATACACAGCTGATAGTCCTACTGAATAGACTGTTAGAATTTGTATTATGGCAAGAAAAAAGCAGCTAAGTAAAGAAAAACGAGTGGCCATCATTACTTTAAGAAATGAAGGTCAGTCAGTCCGAAAAATTGGGAAAACTTTGAAAGTGTCCCCAAGTGCAGTCACAAAAACCATCAAGCACTACAAAGAAACTGGCTCACATGCGGAGCGCCCCAGGAAAGGAAGACCAAGAGTCACCTCTGCTGCGAAGGATAAGTTCATCCGAGTCACCAGCCTCAGAAATCGCAGGTTAACAGCAGCTCAGATTAGAGACCAGGTCAATGCCACACAGAGTTCTAGCAGCAGACACATCTTTAGAACAACTGTTAAGAGGAGAATGTGTGAATCAGGCCTTCATGGTAGGATATCTGCTAGGAACCCAATCGAGATGGTTTGGGGTGAGCTGGACCGCAGAGTGAAGGCAAAAGGGCCAACAAGTGCTAAGCATCTCTGGGAACTCCTTCAAGACTGTTGGAAGACCATTTCAGATGACTACCTCTTGAAGCTCATCAAGAGAATGCCAAGAGTGTGCAAAGCAGTAATCAAAGCAAAAGGTGGCTACTTTGAAGAACCTAGAATATGACATATTTTCAGTTGTTTCACACTTTTTTGTTATGTATATAATTCCACATGTGTTAATTCATAGTTTTGATGCCTTCAGTGTGAATCTACAATAAAGAAAACTCTTTGAATGAGAAGGTGTTCATAGTAGAATATCTGCTAGGAAACCACTGCTAAGGACAGGCAACAAGAAGAAGAGACTTGTTTGGGCTAAAGAACACAAGGAATGGACATTAGACCAGTGGAAATCTGTGCTTTGGTCTGATGAGTCCAAATTTGAAATCTTTGGTTCCAAACACTGTGTCTTTGTTTGAAGCAGAAAAGGTGAACAGATGGACTCTACATGCCTGGTTCCCACCGTGAAGCATGGAGGAGGAGGTGTGATGGTGCTTTGCTGGTGACACTGTTGGGGATTTATTCAAAATTGAAGGCATACTGAACCAGCATGGCTACCACAGCATCTTGCAGCGGAATGCTATTCCATCCGGTTTGCGTTTAGTTGGACCATCATTTATTTTTCAACAGGACAATGACCCCAAACACACCTCCAGGCTGTGTAAGGGCTATTTGACCATGCAGGAGAGTGATGGGGTGCTGCGCCAGATGACCTGGCCTCCACAGTCACCGGACCTATACCCAATCGAGATGGTTTGGGGTGAGCTGGACCGCATAGTGAAGGCAAAAGGGCCAACAAGTGCCAACCATCTCTGGGAACTCCTTCAAGACTGTTGGAAGACCATTTCAGGTGACTACCTCTTGAAGCTCATCAAGAGAATGCCAAGAGTGTGCAAAGCAGTAAACAAAGCAAAAGGTGGCTACTTTGAAGAACCTAGAATATGATATATTTTCTGTTTCACACTTTTTTGTTATGTATATAATTCCACATGTGTTAATTCATAGTTTTGATGCCTTCAGTGTGAATCTACAATTTTAATAGTCATGAAAATAAAGAAAACTCTTTGAATGAGAAGGTGTGTCCAAACTTTTGGTCTGTACTGTATATATATTTTATCTATCTACAGATAGGATATAGATACCATAGATTGTATCTTTCTAGCTCCTATCTATTTATCTGCCTATCGTCTCTACAGTCGGGTCCATAAATATTGGGACATCGACACAATTCTAACTTTTTGGCTCTATACACCATTACAATGGATTTGAAATTAAAGAAAAAAGATGCGCTGTAACTGCAGACGGTCAGCTTTAATTTGAGGGTATTTACATCCAAATCAGGTGAACGGTGTAGGAATTACAACAGTTTGCATATGTGCCTCCCACTTGTTAAGGGACCAAAAGTAATGGGACAGAATAATAATCATAAATCAAACTTTCACTTTTTAATACTTGGTTGCAAATCCTTTGCAGTCAATTACAGCCTGAAGTCTGGAACGCATAGACATCAGCAGACAATGGGTTTCATCCCTGGTGATGCTCTGCCAGGCCTCTACTGCAACTGTCTTCAGTTCCTGCTTGTTCTTGGGGCATTTTCCCTCCAGTTTTGTCTTCAGCAAGTGAAATGCATGCTCAATCGGATTCAGTTCAGGTCATTGACTTGGCAATTGCATAACATTCCACTTCTTTCCCTTAAAAAAACTCTTTGGTTGCTTTTGCAGTATGATTTGGGTCATTTTTCATCTGAACTGTGAAGCGCTGTCCAATGAGTTCTGAAACATTTAGCTGAATATGAGCAGATAATATTCCCCGAAACACTTCAGAATTCATCCTGCTGCTTTTGTCAGCAGTCACATCATCAATAAATACAAGACCAGTTCCATTGGCAGCCATACATGCCCACGCCATGACACTACCACCACCATGCTTCACTGATGAGGTGGTATGCTTAGCATCATGAGCAGTTCCTTTCCTTCTCCATACTCTTCTCTTCCCATCACTCTGGTACAAATTGATCTTGGTCTCATCTGTCCATAGGATGTTGTTCCAGAACCGTGAAGGCTTTTTTAGATGTCGTTTGGCAAACTCTAATCTGGCCTTCCTGTTTTTGAGGATCACCAATGGTTTCCATCTTGTGGTGAACCCTCTGTATTCACTCTGGTAAAGTCTTCTCTTGATTGCTGACTTTGAAACACATACACCTACCTCCTAGAGAGTGTTCTTGATCTGGCCAACTGTTGTGAAGGGTGTTTTCATCACCAGGGAAAGAATTCTTCGATCATCCACCACAGTTGTTTTCCGTGGTCTTCCGGGTCTTTTGGTGTTGCTGAGCTCATCGATGCGTTCCTTCTTTTTAAGAATGTTCCAAACAGTTGTTCTGACCACGCCTAATGTTTTTGCTATCTCTCTGATGGGGTTGTTTTGCTTTTTTCAGCCTAATGATGGCTTGCTTCACTGATAGTGACAGCTCTTTGGATCTCATCTTGAGAGTTGACAGCAACAGATTCTAAATGCAAATAGCACACTTGAAATGAACTCTGGACCTTTTATCTGCTCACTGTAATTGGGATAATGAGGGAATAACACACACCTGGCCATGGGACAGCTGAGAAGCCAATTGTCCCTTGGTCCCGTAACAAGTGGGAAGCACATATGCAAACTGTTGTAATTCCTACACCATTCATCTGATTTGGATGTTAATACCCTCAAATTAAAGCTGACAGTCTGCAGTTAAAGCACATCTTATTCGTTTTATTTCAAATCCATTGTGGTGGTGTATAGAGCCAATAATGTTAGACTTGTGTTGATGTCCCAATATTTATGGACCTGACTGTACATACGATAGGCAGATAAATAGATAGGAGCTAGATAGATGCAATCTATGGTATCTATATCCTATCTGTAGATAGATAAAATATATATATGTGAAGAAAAGCACGGTAGCACTCCAACATAGCGTATAAAACGGTGATTTATTCAACCCAGTGTCAGCAACGTTTCAACTGCTTGTTGCAGTCTTTATATGTATATATATATATAGATAGCTGGTTCTCCTATTCCTCCAGTAGTATGGAGAGTCTCTCTTCCTTCTCCATGGAGGTGAAGTCTGTGCAGAGATCAGACAGTCTCCTGAAGTTAGAATCCCTCACTGCTGAGTATTTGGGGCATCGCAGAAGGAAATGAGCCTCATCCTCCACGGCCTCCTGGACACACTGTTGGCACAGTCTTCTCTCCCTTGGCTTGTACCTCTGTCGGTGACGCCCTGATTCATTGAGCAGGCTGTGGGCACTCAGTCTGTAGCGGCTCAGGATCTGTAGGTCTCTTAGATTGGGGCGTTTCTCTAGATATGGGGCCAGTTTGAACGCCCTCTGCAGGCTCTGGTATACTGTCAGCTTCTGTGATGTTCATATGTCATTCCTCCAGACGCTAATATATTCCTTTTTACCCTTGTGTATCATCCTCTGGATTTCCCCCTTTGCCAGGCTGTATTGTTTGGAGGCTTGGGCAGGCTGGTTTTAGGTGAGTTTTTGCAGGGTGCTTAGTTTTTTTGGGGCTTCTTGGTGTAGCAAGGCTTTGTGATGGTAGGAGCTGGGACTGCTGCTATGCAGATGGGCTCTGAATTATAGCGCCCTCTTCTGGACAGAAAAGTAAAGTAGGAATCTGCCTAGTTCTGCTCGACAGGCGCTGTTTGAGGTGCTCCTGTGAACCTGGATAAAGTGTTTGCAGAATTCTAGGTGGAATGGTTCTGCTGGCCCAGAGTCCCACTTTGCCCAGTCTGGATATGTGTCTGGGGCCCAGACTTCGCTGCCATACAGGAGGATTGGGGCGATGATGGTGTCAAGGATTTTAAGCCAGACGGTCACTGGTGCCTTAAGATGATACAGACGCCTTCTGATGGCATAGAAGGTTTTGCTCGCCTTGTCTTTCAGTGTTTCCATGGCTTTCTTAAAACTTCCTGATTGGCTAATTTCTAGGCCCAAGTAGGTGTAGCTGTCAGTTTCTGATAGTGGACAGTTGTTTAGCAGAAAGTTAGGATGCCCGGCTGCTTTCCATTTTTTTTTTTTTCTAGAACACCATGATGTTGGTTTTCTTTGGATTGATGGGCAGTGCCCACGTGTTACTGAACTTCTCCAGGATTTTCAGGTTATCTTGGAGACCTTTCTCAGTTGGCGATAGTAGCAGAAGTTCATCTGCATAAAGGAGAAATTTCACCTCGGTGTCATGGAGGGTGAGACCAGGTGCTGTGGGGGACTCCAGAGCCGCCGCCAGCTCATTGATATAGATGTTAAACAGAGTTGGACTGAGGCTGCAGCCCGGTCTGAGTCCTCAGCTCTGCCAGAAATAAACTGTTCTCCTCCCATTTACCTTCACGCTGCATCTGTTCATTGTGTAGAAACTTCTGATGACATCATATGTTTTTCCACCTATTCCGCTTTCAAGAAGTTTCAGGAAGAGGCCCGGGTGCCACACTGAGTCAAAGGCCTTCTTAAAGTCCACAAAGCAGGCATAGATCTTTCCATGCTTTGTATTGTGGACATGGCTCTTAATGAGGCTCTGCAGGGTGTAGATGTGGTCCGTGGTGCGGTGGTTTGGCATGAAGCCTGCTTGGCTTCTGCTTAGGATGTTGTGCTGGGTGAGGAAGCTGAGGATCCTCTTATTCAGGATACTGCTGAGGAGTTTTTTCCAGGTGGCTGCATATCCCTCTATAGTTGGCTGGGGAGTACCTGTCTCTGCCCTTGTGTATGGGGGTGATGATGCCCTGGTTCCAGCTGAGGGGGAAGGACCCGACACTCAGCACAACATTGTACAGTCATGGCCAAAAGTTTTGAGAATGACACAAATATTAGTTTTCACAAAGTTTACTGCTAAACTGCTTTTAGATCTTTGTTTCAGTTGTTTCTGTGATGTAGTGAAATATAATTACACGCTCTTCATACGTTTCAAAGGCTTTTATCGACAATTACATGACATTTATGCAGTAGAGTAATGTTGCAGTGTTGGCCCTTCTTTTTCAGGACCTCTGCAATTCGACTGGGCATGCTCTCAATCAACTTCTGGGCCAATTCCTGACTGATAGCAACCCATTCTTTCATAATCACTTCTTGGATTTTGTCAGAATTAGTGGGTTTTTGTTTGTCCATCCGCCTCTTGAGGATTGACCACAAGTTCTCAATGGGATTAAGATCTGGGGAGTTTCCAGGCCATGGACCCAAAATGTCAACGTTTTGGTCCCCGAGCCACTTAGTTTATCACTTTTGCCTTATGGCACGGTGCTCCATCGTGCTGGAAAATGCATTGTTCTTCACCAAGCTGTTGTTGGATTGTTGGAAGAAGTTGCAGTTGGAGGGTGTTTTGGTACCATTCTTTATTCATGGCTGTGTTTTGGGGCAAAATTGTGAGTGAGCCCACTCCCTTGGATGAGAAGCAACCCCACACATGAATGGTCGCAGGATGCTTTACTGTTGGCATAACACAGGACTGATGGTAGTGCTCACCTTTTCTTCTCCGGACAAGCCTTTTTCCTGATGCCCCAAACAATCGGAAAGAGGCTTCATCGGAGAATATGACTTTGCCCCAGTCCTCAGCAGTCCATTCACCATATTTTCTGCAGAAGATCAATCTGTCCCTGATGGTTTTTTTTTTAAAAGGAGTAGCTTCTTTGCTGCCCTTCTTGACACCAGGCCATCTTCCAAAAGTCTTTGCCTCACTGTGCGTGCAGATGCGCTCACACCTGCCTGCTGCCATTCCTGAGCAAGCTCTACACTGGTGGCACTCCGATCCCGCAGGAGACAATCCTGGCGCTTGCTGGACTTTCTTGGATGCCCTGAAGCCTTCTTAACAAGAATCGAGTCTCTTTCCTTGAAGTTCTTGATGATCCTATAAATCGTTGATTGAGGTGCAATCTTAGTAGCCACAATATCCTTGCCTGTGAAGCAATTTTTTTATGCAACGCAATGATGGCTGCACACGTTTATTTGCAGGTCACCATGGTTAACAATGGAAGAACAATGGAAGAACAATGATTTCAAGCATCACCCTCCTTTTAACAGGTCAAGTCTGCCATTTTAACCCAATCAGCCTGACATAATGATCTCCAGCCTTGTGCTCGTCAACATTCTCACCTGAGTTAACAAGATGATTACTAAAATGATCTCAGCAGGTCCTTTAATGACAGCAATGAAATGCAGTGGAAAGGTTTTTTTGGGATTAAGTTAATTTTCATGGCAAAGAAGGACTATGCAATTCATCTGATCACTCTTCATAACATTCTGGAGTATATGCAAATTGCTATTATAAAAACTTAAGCACCAACTTTTCCAATTTCCAATATTTATGTAATTCTCAAAACTTTTGGCCACGACTGTAGAGTTTTACTAATCGATACCTGGCGGGATGTTTTTTTACTCTTTATCACCGAGATCCTCTCTGTTATCTCCTGTGGTGTGATTAATGTGTCTAGAGGGTTTTGGAAATCTTAGTTTTTTTCCTTCATATCCTTTAGCTTTTTCGCGATTTCTTTTTGTTCTTGGCTTTGGTCCTCCCTTGAGATGGCTTTGTAAAGATCCTTGAAGTACTGGAGCCAGATGTTGCCATTTTGGATGTGGAGGTTGGTGTTCTTGCTAGTTTTGTATATGTGCTTCCATAGTTCCCAGAAGTAGTCGTCCTGTAGAGCATCTTGGAGTTGGAGAAGCTTGGTTGAGATGTTGCCTTACTTTTTCTTTCCGAGGATGGTTTTGTATTGCGTTTGTGTGTTTTGTAGGCTTCCCTCAGACTGGAGTTGTTCGGATCTTGGTGTTTCCTATTTGAGGCCATTCTTAGCGCCTTCCTTATATCTTTATACTCCCTGTCGAACCAACTGTTGGGTTGTTGCTTTTTTGACCTTTTGTTGCATCTTTTGTGGTCAAACATTTCCGCCATGGTGTAAAGTATATTATTAAAGTCCCTTACCGCGAGATTTACTCCTTATAGGTTCAGCTCATACACTTTACTATGGAAGTTACAGAGCATCTCCTAGATCTCTGCGTTGTTTATCGTCTCCATACACTTTGGGGCTGACATCTTGGACCATTTAAAAGATGGAGGAAGGCTTAAGAGGCTGGTCTGCTGTGATGTTTGTGCCGATGGTTTACCTGTGGATTTAATGTATAGGAGCAGTTGGTTGTGGTCAGACAGGTGTGTCTGTGGGGTGACTATGAAGCCACCAACATTTTTAAGGCCCATATCTGTAATGGCATAGTTTACCACACTGTTGCCTACATAGGAGTTCAGGGTATATCTACCAAGATAGTCTCCCTTGGTGCGGCCATTGAGAATATGAAGTCCGAGGCTTAAACATAAGTTCAGCAATTTTCTGCCACTTTTATTTACTGTGCTGTCATAGCTGTTCCTCTCGGTGTGCACTGAGCTGTCACAGTCAGAGTCTGCTCCGAATATATAGACATTTCCGTCAGTTGTCAGGTAATCTCTCTCCCTCCCTGTTCTTGCATTGAGGTCTCCAAAGATGAGAACATTGCCCAGGGCCTGGAAATGGGAAGCTTCCCTCTGTAGGATCTCAAAGCTGTCGGGATTGAAGTATCGAGACTCTGGTGGAGCCATGTATGCTGCACAGAGGTAGACGTCAGCCCGAGAGGTGAGGATGAAGTGGCCTGTTCTTACCCAGATGTGGCTGTCTCCTCTCTTTACTGGTCTAATCTGCTAATGGAGCTCCTCTTTATACCAGACTAATATTCCTCCTGAGCTCCGGCCCTGCTTGCCGCTTTTGTTTTTCAGAGCAGGGACAGATCTCCCTGTATCCGGTGGGCACCAGGGTTTATTATCTGTCTTAGTCCATGTTTCTGGGAGGATCTGTATGTCAATGTTTTTTAGTCTTTGGGTAAAGTCTGGTTTGGGCGTCTTATATCTGAAGGCTGAAGCGTTCAGGCCCTGAATGTTCCAGCTGCTGACAATAAGAGATGTCATTGTTTATCCGTATACCTTGTAATGAGCTGCCCTGCATAGGACAAGCTGGATTCTTGACTGGTGGACATGTTGTAGCAGTTTGGTCCAGTCAGTGTTCTGCATAGAGTGCTGAGCAGGGTCTTTATCTCCTCAATGTCTCTTCTCTACATTACTCTATGTGAGGCAGGAAGATTCATCCATGGTTTGTGCCTCTGATGGCCATATTTTGGGTAACGGTCACCACTTCCAGTTTGTTGAGGAGGGTATGAGGGTTCAAGTCTATTTGTTGTTGGTGACTTTTCCATAGGTTTTTGTCTTGTGTGGGGTTTGGGCCGGGGGTCTCTGTTGAGCATTATGTCTTTGAATTCTGTGGCTAGAAGGCTAACTCCTTGGTTATTGAGGTGTTTGTCATATAGGTGATGATGGGTTATGGAGGGATGTTGTGCCAGGGTGATGTCTGGCATGGCGCTGATTTTAGCTGCCAGCTCCATGTTGATGCTCTGGGTGATGTGTTCAGGGATGTCCTTTCTTGGGAGCAGAGATGACAGGTTGATTTTACAGCTGGGGAACTTCTGTTGTGCAGTACCTGCCAGCTGGCTCAGTTTTCCTGCCATCTGCTGGTGTTGGTCCTGGAGGTATTGGTGCCTGTGTGTATGATAATGTGGTTGGATTTGGTGAAATATGGATTATTGACAATGGCTGTTGCTTGTTCGATAGTAGAGCAGCTGATTTTACCAACTCTATTCCCTGGAAAAAGTCACTTTGTGTTCAAGTATTTACCATTGGAGTCTATAATCAGAACAGTATCAGGGCACTGCTCATGTTCGTGTCCAGCTTGCTGCTCGGGCTTCTTGTAGAAAGCTGCTGTATTGGGGTTCTGGTAATGTTTGGCTCTGTTGTTGGGGTCTGTTCTGGCTGGGTACTTGGGGTTGTCAGCTCTGGCCCCCCTTTAAGAACTCTACTGTTCTTCGCTCTGCTCTCATTTTCTGTTATTTTCATTTGGCAGTTAGTTGATATACTGGTGTCATGGCTGCTGGCTTTCATTTGGTTCTCACACCCTTCTTTCCCTGGGTTCCTCTCCTTGATTAGGAGATAAGTCTTGGATTTCAGTTTTTCTATCTCTTATCCCAGTTCCGTGTTTTCTTGCTGCAGTTCTTGTAATTTACCTCTTATTTCCTGCAGGACTGAGGCCTGTTCACATTTCAGTTTGGTTATCTCTTCAGCTACTTGGTCATTTGCATTTTGTTCACCAGAATTTCTTTCAAGCTTCTCTTTAAAGTGTATAAAGTCTCTTTCTAGCTGAGATAAGCAATCTCTGAGGATCTCTAGGGAGGGGTGTGAGGAATTGGGACATGGGGCTGAAGGGGGGGTCTATGGTGGTTTTCTCTGTAGGGGTAAGGGGGTCTCTGGTGGTCGTCTCTGTAGATTTGGGATCATCACTGCTCTTAGTCAGTTCTTTGTAGGTTTGGGCCTGGACTTTAATATGAGGGAAGATTTCTTCAAACTGGCTGAGCTTGTCCTTGGTGCCATGGATGACTATGGTGCCATTACACGTTGATGGTGAGTGTGACGTCATTGTCATTTTGTGGGTCTTTTACCCTGATCTGTCGGCCCTTGTTGATGGCAAACCTGATGATATTCTTATAATCACAGTATGTGATCTCCTGGGTGTCTGAACCTCTGCTTTCTGAGGCTACAGTCTCCAGCTCTATCCTTTGGTCAGTTACATTCTTAGAGGTTTCTTTTTCTTATCATTTTCTAAATTGTAGTTTTCCACTTTCTGGAAGCCCTCCATATTTTTTTCTTCTATGGGGTGTGCTCTCTAGAAGCACTATTAGATAGGCGATGGAGTCTGGCGCTCTTACCTTTAGATGTTTTTAGATGCTCAGCTCTGTCTGATGCTGTTGCTTGTAGTCTGTGTTATAGGTAGAGTTATAGGTTTTAGGTGATACTGCTTGAGAAAGGTTCCAGAAAGAGGACCGAAACGTTGCTGTTTGGTGAATAAACACAGAATACCCTTTACTTGTTGGAGTGCCGTTGGAGTGCAACTATATTTCCAGGAGTTGGGATTGTTTCTACAGCTGTTGGCACACGTCTTCTACATTTTCTGCAGTGCTGGCTGCCTATTCTATTTATCTGTCTGTCTTTCATTTCTATCTATTTATCTATCTATCTAGCTATCAGAAACCATGCATGCATTACATTTCAGACTCTGTGCTAATCTTGTTACAGGGAAATCCGATTTTTATCTTTGTGTATATCCCAGCCTGTATGGATAAGACAGACTTGGGAAACACTAACACATTCAAAATAAAAGAAACTCACATTCTCTGTTTACACTTTCAAAGCAAAGATTTAAGCTTCTAAGCATAAAAGAGAAGAAATTATTTACAAATCTGAATTTTATAACTTACACTTTAGTCACTTTGAAAATTAGAGGAGACGTACACACGATAAATACTTCTTATAAGTGAAATGCAGGTGATAAAAAGGCAGCTTTAACCTGCAAATGGCTCTGACTGAGCAAATAGATTGTTGTGACAGCAAAACCCAAATATAAACATTTATTCATTAAACTGAGCCCAAGTGGATTGTGCTGATGGAGATGCCTCATTTATATTCCCTGCAAGCTACTGAGGGGAGAAGAGGATCTGATCCAACCCATACAGGCACAGTACTCACTCATGCAATCATAAAGGGTTATTAGCCAATAATAGAATTTTCTGCTACCGTAATATGTATTATTTGTCTGCTGTATCATGAAACGTGGATGATGAAAGAAGCCATGAAGGGTAGAACTTGCAAAAGAAAACAACTCACACGGCAATAATCTTGGTTCCCAATTCTCTATGCACAAAATACAAACAAGTCTCAGCTCCTAGAAATTGGAGGCATATATTGTTGTTTCTAAGCTTGTTCCACTACTTTCTAGACCTGAAATATGTTCTCTTTTATTTCAGCTCTGTATTTGAGTACTACTGTAATGTGAAATCTCCCTTCCAAGACTTTTCTGAGATTTCCATTCTGCATTTAAATTACTTCTATAAACTTCTGCACTTGCTGCAGAAATACTCGGCACTCGGGCCCCCCCCCCCCCCCTTGAACCTTCCAATTACCCTTTTGTCATAACATCTTCAGACATGTTCAAGTAAGATGGATCTATTAAAATGATAAAATGGAGTATTAATAGCAAAACTACTGCCCCTGGGTTAGACAAAATAGCTTGCATTTTTAAGCTGAGCACTAAGTGTTCGTAGATTGGTACCAAAGATGAAATTATGTTTTACAAGATCTTGTATTACAACATGTTTAACAACACAAGAAGATATAGAAACCCGATACCCTGGAGCGGTCTAGAAACAATGTGCTTCATCTATTATTCAGACGGCATAAAGCAGCTTGTGAACCTGCGGGTTGCTCCAATGTGAAGCATTGACGGTCTCCGAATAGTGATAACAAAGAGTCTGCTCACTTTTACCTGAGACACTGAATGTTATGTACACAATCAGTCCTTTCTCCATGTGTGGACAAATCAATGGAAAATCGGAAGCATGCACAGATCTCATAGGGCTCCATAGCAAAGCATAGTATGTCCCTCTCTACCATCTGTTAGCCCAGCGGTCCGTGATGGTGCTGTTGCCCCTAACCGTGGGCAAGGGCGCCGGGCTCCCTCTTTCCCTGCCGCCATGCGCCGTACTGACAAGCACGGGCAGCAGATAGCTTAACTTTGGTATCTGTGTTCCATGCCAGAGTTTCCTTCCTGCTGGAGACTTGTACTGGTGTTTGAGATTGCGTAGGTGTGTCTCTCTCCACCTATCAAGCAGCACATACATGCCCTCTGTCTCACCAGCCTATGGCTGGATTGCAGGAGGTATTTCAAGGCGCTTCCTACCACAGGAAGATGCCTGAGCAACCTGGTGGTTTTAGCTCGTCTATCTCCAAGTGCTAAAGTGTCTCTCTTGTCTGCTACACTGTGTACCGGACCTTGCTTATTGAACTCCTGGCCTGTTTGCTGCCTGCCTCTGACCTCGGACTTTGTTAATGAACTTTGCCTGTTTGCCGTCTGCCCCTGACCTTGGATCTCGTTTATGGATTTTGTTGTTTACCCCCTGCCTGTGACCTCGGACTTCACTTACTGACTTCGATTGATTGCCGCCTGTCCAGACTCAGAACATCCTGACCACGTACTTCCTCTCGGTGCTTGCAGCGATATCTCCGACCCCCTGGTCAGCTGCCACTGACTAAGGGACTGCTCTGGAGAGGCACCTGGCAACTACCCTAATGGCACAAGCCTATCTTCACCATCAGAGGTTCTAGTGAAGACCAGGTAGTGGCTTAGTTACGCCCCTCCAGAGTATACCCAGTCAGTGGTGCAGTGGGTCCACACCAGCTTGCATAACACAATCCAATGAGTTTAATGACAAATTTCTATTTTCTTTATGAAGTGGAGGAAAATTTTAATTAAAACAAATTTGCGCTACATCTCACCCAATTTACTCGACTTCTGTGTCGTAAATATGCAGCAGATGCTTAAACAATGTGGTGCTCCTTCAGAAAACCCAATTTCCCAATGTATTTGCAGCAGAAAACTGGCCTAAATATATTGATATATCTGCCCCAGACAGTTCTAAACCCTGTTTCCCATCATGCAATATATTATAAAACTGACTGCCTAAAACGACCACTAGGGGGAGCTAACAAATTATATAATTACCATTGAACTTAATAGAAGGTGTAAAAATCTCTAGGTACTGAGCTCCCCCCTTTCCCCCAGTGTCGGATGTCACAAAATGCAGTGGATTTATGTTTGGAACAGAAGTGACAGTTCAGAGCAAGGCAATCATGTGGTCTGTCTCCATGGTAGATATGCCACTGGTGAAAGTCTTTTACATAATCTAACTTGGAGAGTCTCTCTCTCTTTTTCTATATCTTGATAAATAAGAAAGCAATATGAAAAATGGCTCAGAATGTCATATTTCAGTTTTAAAAAACGATTAGATTACAGTTCTTAATTTTACAAATGAAAAATAAATTATGTATACATGTATTAGATATAAGGTAGGTCATTTAAACAAGGGAGCCGGCGCATGTGCAGTTGCATCGACGAAGCCTTTGCCAGTAGTCCACATGGGCAAAGACTATTGTGTACACTGCGCTTGGAAGGAATGATGTCAGGGCAAGTGCAGTGAATAAATTAACTGGTAGGCGGTGCTGGGCTCCGGAACGATGGGTGCGGCTGGGCTCCAACAGATCGTGGGACAACCCCTTGGGCTCCTTAGCAAGGCAATTTACATATCTAAAACTAACAATATCTAATCACTTTTTTTAAGAATAAAAGACACACAGAGCAGTAATAGTGGGTTCATTTAATACAAAACAAGGAGACTGATGGGCACATATGAATATCTCTATAGGGTAAATCCTGGTGACAGAATCCCTTTAAGTACAAGTTTTGCATCTGAACAAACATTACCAGAGTTTTTACTTATTTTAATTTTTTTTATTCTCTGCTAATCCTGCAGCAGATTAGAAGTAACATCGCACCATCAGAGTTTGGGCTCCAACCTACTGCAGTGTTTCCACAAGTAGATCTGTTTTTTGGTGGAATTCGAGAGCTGTTAGTCTAATAGAAGCCATTAAATTCAGCCCATGTCTCGGTATTTCTTGCCAGCAATTCCAAGATGGCAAGGGCTAGATCAATCAAGGCTTAAGTTGTGTTCAAACTTGGCAGACGAAATGAGGAAGGTTCGTGCTCATTTTTGTGAGAGACTGGAACATTATTGGCAGGGAAAATACTTTATGAATAAAACTGGGTCAGACTCTGCAACTTACTCATAAAGTATGTACGATCCTAAGAGATCTTCTGTATGTCCAGGTGATTGTAAATGTAGGCCAAAACATCAGACAAACTCACCTATCTGAAAAACATGCTACACTAAAGGCTAGATGGATTCTGCTGTATATTAGAATGACACTTTCCACTTTCTAAGTGTGAGGCGGTGACAGGAGTCATCTATGAGGGGAGATGTGTGTCACCCAGAATGTTGCAGGAAGCATTCTAAAGCGGCTTGCTTACCAGGAATGTGCCACCAAGGTGCCCGGCCTTGGTGGAGTAAAAGCCCTAGTCTAGGTGTCCACTAAGTTAGCTGGTGGAAACAGGTAGTTCAGGGTGAGCTTTTACTGGGAACAGGCAATGTGTTGGGTGGGTGCCTGTTCCCCAGGTTCCAGTCCGGGACTTGAGGCATGCTCATGTCCAGGGATCCTATTTAATCATGCTGCTGGATCTTAGGTGTGTCTCAGTCTGGAGGAAAGGCACACAGTGTGAAGTAACACCGTCAGAGTGTGCTACAACTGTTTGACCCGGCTGCGATCCGGATGTACTGGCTGTACTGATATGAAGAGCCTAAATAAAGAGGACTTTTGTTGAATGTTTTGGTGTCCCTGCCTCTGTACACTGGTCAAGTGAGTACTATTCCCCACATAAGATACTTCCCTACTGTACTTCAGACATAGCTGAAAAAAATATCTCAAAATTTCCTAAGTTGCTTCTAAAATTAAGCAAATTCCCTTTGGGTATTTAGTGAGCTCTGGAGGATGGGTGCGGGGAGGGGGGGGGGGGGGGCTAGTTCTTAAAGGGCATCCGTCAGCAGATTTGTACCTATGAAACTGACTGGCCTGTTACATGTGCACTTGGCAGATGAAGGCATCTGCATTGGTCCCATGTTCATATGTGCCCACATTGTTGAGAAACATGATGTTTTAATATAAGCAAATGAGCCTCTAGGAGCAACGAGGGCGTTGCCATTACACGTAGAGGCTCAGCTTTCTGTGCAACTGCCGCTTGTTTTTTTTAAATTTTACTAACAATTTTGTAGAATTTTAAATAACTTAGGCAACTTTCACACTAGCGGCAGGACGGATCCAACAGGCTGTTCACCCTGTCGGATCCGTCCTGCCGCTATTTTGCCGTGCCGCCGGACTGCCGCTCCGTCCCCATTGACTATAATGGGGGCGGAGCTCCGGCGCAGCACGGCAGTTAGCAGTGAGAGGCTGCCGGACTAAAAGTACTGCATTGCTGCGCTGGAGCCCCTTCCCCTAGCGGCAGGATGGATCTGACAGGGTGAACAACCTGTCGGATCCGTCCTGCCGCTAGTGTGAAAGTAGCCTTATACAATCATTTTAGGTAAAAAAAGAAATCTTTTCCACTCAGGCAATATTTGTACTATTATTGTCAGTGTCAGACTGTAGTAGAGGAAGCAATTCTAAGGTCAGAAATGCCTGCCAACCATACAGGACTACTGTGCAGATTAGTCAACCTGTAACTTCCCATGAATTCTGTTAATTTCTTGCTATATCCATTTATTAACACAGCCTAGTAAAACCCTCAGCAAGCTGTAATCCACATCAAAACCACTGGGTAGCCACACATTTATAAATTTAGCATGTACATCTCCTGACAATGTATCCCAAAATCTTTTTTTTTTGTTTGTTTCAAAACTGATCATCTCATCCATTCACTTCAATACTACACACAACCTATAGACAGGTATGGGGCTGCTTCTGTAAGAAAGAAGCCATGTATTTCTAAGGAAGAACACCTCTCATGTCTTTTTTTTTATTTCATGGTATCCAGAAAGCATTGCGTGCAATAATCCCAAAAACTGATTGGCCTCCTGTTGTAGGTGGGCCACTTAAAGGGGTTGTGCCACCATTAAAAGTTTAATGTCCAACGTAAAAAAAAATAGTTACTTTTGTCATTTACTTTCTGTTACAAAAATGCTCCAGTTGCGAGATACTCTCTGTACTAATGAATGTGGAGATCTCTGGATCCATGTGAGGTACAGGGCTGGTTCTAGCTTTGTTAGAAAGAGAAAATTGTGTACTATATAATTTGATCTAATTTTCACAATTATTCCCAGACTTTGTAAAAGCGGTATCCTGAAATAGTCTCTTAGGCTACCTTTACACTTGTGGCAGAGTGATCCGGCAAGCAGTTCCGGCGACGGATCCTGCAATCTGCATGCAAACGGACAGCATTTGTAGACGGATCCGTCTTACGAATGCATTGCAAGAACTGATCCGTCTTTCCGGATGTCATCTGGAGAAACGGATCCGTTATATATATTTTTTTCACATTCTTACTGATCTGCGCATGCGCAGACCGGAAGGACGAATCAGGCATTGCAGTATTTTTAATGCACTAATACATTTCAATGTAATTCAATGCTAGATCTGGCATTCCGGCAACTGATCCGGAATTTTGGACGGAGATAATACCGTAGCATGCTGCGGTATTTCCTCCATCCAAAACGCTGTTCAGTGACTGAACTGAAGACACCCTGAATGGATTTCTCTCCATTCAGAATGCATTAGGATAAAACTGATCAGTTCTTTTCCGGTATTGAGCCCCTATGACGGAACTCAGCGCCGGAAAAGAAAAATGCTAGTGTGAAAGTACCCTTATTCTAACAATCTGCTCTATTTCTTTCCAAGGTAATAAGATTCAACTGGACATGCAAACATTTCAGAGGAATTGCACCAAACATATAGAAAAAGCTGACCTTTTGTTCCAGTGCATGCCTTTCTCGCTGCTGCTGCGCATCTAGTTGGATTCATTAAAACAAGTAAAAATCATGCCACATTCTGTTTCAGAAATTCTCAAATGTATATGCGATTCCAATAGTGTATAATTTGGGAAGCTCCTGGAAACAGGACAGGCATTTATTCGGCTACTTGGGAAAGCATGAAGCAAAAGTACAAACACTTCTGCATCTCTATGTTCACTTAACATCCAATCCTAGTTCTAGTCTTTCTGAGCAAATAAATAATGTGCTAAACTTACTGAAACTAACCAAAATGCAGCTTACAAAAACATCAAAAATAGCCTTTATTTAAAATAGGCTACCATTTTGTGCATACAACTCCTCCGCAGTCTGATGTAGCGTTTTTTATTTGCACCTTCTACTGTCTCTAGATAAGCAGACGAGGGGTAGATAGAAGGGACTGGCACAGACACGGTTTGCTTGTGGTCTGTAACCCTTGAGACACATAAATCTGCTTAAGAGTTAAAGATACAATAAAGGAAAATATTTTTATTCAAAACTAGTTGCTTTTTATTGAAGAAACACTGGAAGGAAACATTTTTGCAAAAACAGCACATATACTTCAACCAGTTTAAGACCGGGCCATTTATGGTACCTCTCTTCCTGAACAGCAGCATTTTCAGAGCATCCATCTTTAGCCATAACTTTTTTCCCCATTTAGTTATGTAAATATTTTTAGACCATTTCTAAGTGATATGTGGGACTTTATTTTTATTTAACTTTTTTTGTTTTCATATTTTTTATAAACAGGAAAATATTTTAAAAAATGGGAAAATAGTCAGTTTTTTATATTTTTTTACTTTTTTGATAATAGCACAAAATGCATCTAAAACATTTTTTTAAAATTATGTCCCCTTTTCCTAATGGTTGCTTTGATATATGGGGTATACAGGTAATGGTGGCTGGGGACAGGGCTCCAAGCTGTATTGTGGCATGTGGTGGAGTTTTTTTAATTTACTATTATGTCTTTTTTTATTATAAGTTCATACAAAACCTTTGTGGGACATTTACCTTACATTTCTTTTTATAATTTATTGCTGATTTCTCTTGTAACTGGGACTGGCATAATAGCCCCAGTTACATTGGAAGTACAGCCCCCAGAAAGGTTGTACAACACTATACAACCTCACTGCACAGCTGATCTGGGTCTGCTAAAACCAACCAGCTCGCACAGACTCCCACTCCTGGTGATCACATGACTGCTGGGGCAGGATCAGGAAAAGGTATTGCAGATTTGCGATCTATATATACAGTGCTCACTGAGTGCTGTATATAGATTGAAAAACCATCCCTGCCTTCTCTGTGGGGAGCCCATCTGTCACTGACAGACTTCCTATCTGATCATATTTTCTCTAAGATCCCGAGGCCACTACCTTCATAGTAAGCAGAGGACATTTAGCACTTTTTCTTCTAGGTCCAAAATGGAGGAAAGACTATTATTGGAGTCTGGAACCAAAGAATGCTCGATCCCAATGGTATTGAAATTGAGTAATCAATTTCAGTTTCCACTTAAGTAGCAAAAATCTAAACTCTATAAATGCAAATGTAACAGTAAATAATACTTGACGGCCCTATCTTATAATGAAGCCGCCCCTATAAAAAGCTGATTTCGTGATTGCAGGGACCAAAGAGTAGAATGTTTTTCAGAATGTTGTGATGAGGTAGAAATATCAACACCACTAAGGGCTCATGCACACGACCATATGTATTTTGCGGTCCGCAGAAAACAGATCCGCAAAAAATATGGATGACATCCGTGTGCATTCCGTATTTTGCAGAATGGCCCTTCATTTCATAGAACTGTACTATCCTTGTCCGTAAGGCGGACAATAATAGGACATGTTCTATTTTTTGGCGGAACGGAAATACGGACATACGGAAACGGAATGCACACGGAGTAACTTCTGTTTTTTTTGCGGACCCATTAAAGTGAATGGTTCCGCATATGGTCCGCAAAAAAAAAAGGGAAACGGACACTGAAAGAAAATAACTTCATGTGCACGAGCCCTTAGTTGAAATGTGTTGTTGTTCTCTATATAAATAGCTTACAACACTCATGAGACATATGTCCATTAGGCAATACTGAAGGTTTTATTAAGTCCTGAACAAATCGTTGGTTGGTTCCTGTAGTAAAGAAATGATCATTCAGGTCATTAAATGAGACCTTTCACCTTCAACGGCTGTTGACTACCTCCCCCAAGTACCCCATACCCATACATGCTTGGTTTGGCTAGATAAGTGTTTTCAATAAGGAGAGAGGAGAAATATTCTGCCAGACACCTCTGCCAGCAGCTTACTTTTCTGAAGAATAAAAGGATGGATTGTTGAAATTAAACATGACCGATCCTTCACCTCCCAACATAATCTGTCTGGGGGAGTCAGGAGATCTCCATCCACATTCGATTTTTAGTTAATCCACAGAAAATGGCAGATTTGGCCAACAATAGTCTAATGTTTATGGGGAGCTTCTTCCGTGACTA
Organism: Bufo gargarizans; assembly: GCF_014858855.1. Taxonomy (NCBI): domain Eukaryota; kingdom Metazoa; phylum Chordata; class Amphibia; order Anura; family Bufonidae; genus Bufo; species Bufo gargarizans. The sequence continues at coordinate 62,394,300 of NC_058087.1, forward strand.
ACTTGGTAAAATGTCTGTTTAGATTAGGGGTGCACAACCCGTGGCCTGCATGTAGCCCACAGAGCCACAGTTTGCAGCTCTCATCCTGCTGGACAAGAAATATAGCTGATGTGTGCAATCAGCTGTGTTTCTGACCAGAGCACTGTACGGCGTGGGGTTAAAGCTCAAGCAGGAGTAGGTCAGGTCTATGCAGTGAATGAAGGACCCGGCCATGATGCTTCCTCTGTTGGACCCAGCCGTCATGCGATTGCTGTGTGTCTTGCTGATCAGCTCTGCCTTGTACAAAGCCCCCACAGGTGGTTGTTTCCCCTGTATCTAGAGCTCCTTTGGATGCCCGAGTTACAGAGGAAACAGTGCAAGATGCCAAAAAAAAAAAAAAAAGTGTCCGTGTCCCCAGAGATTTTTTAATGAGGTCTTGGGATACATATTATGTGGCAAAAATATTCTAATAAATTATAAAATGCAAATAAAGGAAAAAAAGGAAAAGGAAAAAGTAAAAAAAAAAAAAAAACCCTCTTGGGGCAATTTTTTTAAAAAAAAGTTAGTTAAAAAATTCAAATAAAAACACCTACACCAACCAAAACCATCACCATTACTGCCCTGTTAACATGACAGTATATATCGTATTTCTCACCCTATAAGACAAAGCTAGGTTTAGAGGAGGACAATAATAAAAATATATTTTTCATCAGACCTCAGATCAGACCATCAATCAGACCCCCAAAGTTAACCAGACCTCAGCTAACAGCCCCAATCAAACCCCCAATGTTAATAAGACCCCAACAAGACCTCAGCTCAGACCCCCAATCAGACCTCAGATAAGAGCCCCATGCCTCTCATCAGCCCCATAAGCCTTATATTAACCTCCAGCAGTACCCACTGCCTCATATCAGCCCCCAGCAGCACTCATTGCCTCATATCAGCCCCCAGCAGCACTCATTGCCTCATATCAGCCCCCAGCAGCACTCATTGCCTCATATCAGCCCCCAGCAGTGCACATTGCCTCTCATATTAGTCCCCAGCAGCACTCATTGCCTCATATCAGCCCCCAGCAGCACTCATTGCCTCATATCAGCCCCCAGCAGTGCACATTGCCTCTCATATCAGCCCCAGCAGTGCCCATTGCCTCTCATATTAGCCCCATAAGCCTTATATCAACCCCCAGCAGTACCCATTGCCTCATATCAGCCCCCAGCAGGCACTCATTGCCTCATATCAGCCCCAGCAGCACTCATTGCCTCATATCAGCCCCCAGAAGTGCACATTGCCTCATATTAGCCCCCAGCAGCCCCTATTGCCCCATATCAGCCCTCAGACTGCGGTAGCGATCATTCCTCCCCCATTCACTTTGCATAAACCTGTGTAATAGACCGATGGAAACCCAGCACCCATCAACTTTTTTTTGCAGCCCCTTGAAATAAAGCAATGTGACAATGCAGCCCCCAGATCAAAAAACGGTTGTGCACTCCTGGTTTAGATGGAGAACAGACATATCTTTGCAAAATACCACAAACTAATATATAGTTTTCATGCAATTAAGTTATGTTGATTACTTTATTCTGAACTTGAAATTATAAATCATAGTCCAAAATGATAGAACTTCTCACAAAATGAATGCACACCATTGTAACAGTAGCCCATATTCAAGCGTTAATGTAATGCACCCTTGATACGTTTTCTTACACGGTTCATTAGAAGTAGGACCTGAAGAACACTTACAAAAGCTCAGGGAATGAAACAGCATATGGTCTTTTTGATCTTTTAATTCAATTAATGTTCGCCCCCTGGAGTGAGACCATAAAGCCGTGATGTGCAGGTGCCTTGCAGACTTTCCTAATCATCAACAGGGTCTTCCTTGTTCTGTTCCTCTGAAAGAACAACACCTTACATTTTTCATTCATGCCCAAAGGTGCAGGAATTGTGGCGCACAGCAGAGAGTAACTGGCTTCGTCCAGAAATTCAACCTTATATGTGTCCATGGAATGATGTGAATTTTGAACATAATGCGGGAGATTTATCATGAGAGACATTTTTAAAGTCAGCTTGGCATTTGACATTTATCAAATGTTTCATGATGTTTGATTAATTTGGTGCATCTATAAAGGGGTTGTCCAGGCTAGTCCCTGGCTGCGGTCACTTCTCTGTGGGAATCAACAGACGGGGACTGGACGTCCAGTGAAAAGAACCAGTAAGCCGGGACAGAGCAGCGATGAGTACGGATTTCTCCAGAGGTCCAGCTGGCTGGAAAACCTTTTAAAGGGGTTGTCTCATTAAGGCAACTTATATAAAGTGTTGAGCAAACTTGTATTTCTAAGAATTCTGTTATGGATTCCACTACCACGGACCATCGGAATTCTTAGATAACCCGAACCCTGTTCACCGAACTTGAAACACAAGTTTGCTCAACACTACTTATATACCAATCTGCTCAGCTCCTCCTGCTCTATAACATGGTGCCTGCAGATAGCACGGCATTTCATGGTGACAGGTTCCCTTTAAAGAGCATCTCTCAGCAGATTTGTGCCTATGAAACCGTCTCCATGTGCACTTGGGAGCTGAAGGCATTTGTGTTGGTCCCATGTTCATATGTGCCCGCATTGCTGAGAAAAATAAAGTTTTAATATATGCAAATGAGCCTCTAGGAGCAACGGGGGCGTTGCCATTACACCTAGAGGCTCTGCTCTCCTCTGCAACTGCTAGGCCCTCTGCACTTTGATTGACAGGGCCAGGCAGGTGTGATTAAAATGTATTTTAATTTAATTTAAAGACTCTGCAAATGAACTAGTATACATGGAGTGACTTAAAAATTATATCCAGAAAACTATCCATCTATTTTTATATATAAAAAAAATAATAATAAAACAGAACATTCACATATAGACAGGTTTGTGATTAAAAACATTGATGAAAGTGTCCTAATTGCATGCAAATCATCTATGGTGAATGCTGTATGATTTATCACATTACAAGGGTACTGTCTGTAGCTGAAATGCTTCTGAAGTGTAGCTTCAAGCTCCTGGGTCAAAATCTGTATCGGTCCCCTACCTACTGTGTGCCATTTAAAATAATGCTGCCTCTTCGTGTCACAGATTGGCCTATTGCCTCCCTCAAGCACCGGGTTCTACATGCAACTGATACTTCTGCATCAGGATTTACCAGAATTCATATATTGATGACCTATCCCCAGGATAGGTAATCAATATCGGTTTGGTGGAGGTCTGACCTATGGTGCCCCGCCGATCAGCTGTTTGAAGAGGCTGTGGCGCTCTAGTGCTGTGCTTGGTAAGCTGTGAGGAGGCCACAGTGCTCCCCAGTGGTGGTGCTGGTGTCGGCCCTGGAAACCTAGAAGTAGCCCCATGTTGTAAGTCAGTCGAAATTGACAGAAGGTGGGACAAAAAAAGTAGGCAGGGATAACAGAAGTAGGCATGCCAACAATACTGTAGTGCAGCACAAAATACCGCCCCAGTAGAACCAAATACCACAGAGTAGCACAAAATACCACCACCCTAGCTGCATTATTCAAGTCGATGCAGTTGAATTCCGGAGGGTACCTGTGGCCGCCGGCCAGGTGTAAAAGAACCTAATGCTCCCACATTAATTAATGTTGAGAACATCAGATCATGTACCTGGCTGACGGTCGTGAAAAGGGCTCAGGTGGACCCCTGGGCATTGGCCTACCGTGAAATTCCCCTGTAGGGTGTATTGCCGGTCCACCCCCTACCCTCCGATCAGATATTGATGACCTATGGTGAGGAGTACCAGAAAACCCTTTTAACAATGATATGACCCAGAAAAGAAAACAATAAAAACAAAACAAATAGCTGTTTTACCATATTTAGCTTTACCCAGACACCAGCAGCAGACGATAAAATGTGTGTGATAAATTATGTATCGTACTTCTCTCACTATAGCCATGAGTCAGGACTTTACTGCACTGAATCTGATACTGTCGAATGATCTGAAGATGTAAAGCATCATTGTAGTGGTGACGCTAGGGAGGCTCGTCCACATCCCCGCCTGCCATTGGCTGCTCTGCCCCTACCCCGACACCGGATGACCCTTTTAAAAAACACCTTTTAGCAGGTAGAGTTGATCCCGATAATTAAAATGAAGCCTCGCTTGTGACAATTGGTTGTGGCATTGCCGAGAAAATGTAGTTGGAATTATATGCAAATGAGGTCTTCAGTGCTCAGAGGGGCGTCTCCAGCGCTGAAAAGCTGAGGAACTGCAGTACACTGAAGGACCAGGCCCCACCCCTCAGTGCACAGAAGGACTTATTTGCTTAAAGAAAAAAAGCATTTTTTGTCCAAAATGCCGCAACCCATTTTCACAAAACTTCTATCATTTTAATCTGCAGGAACGACCCTACCAGCAGCATCTGGATTTTAATAGGGTTGATCCTACTGGCAGGTGCCCTTTAAAGGGTCGCAACCTCATCAAAATTTGTATGCAGAATTAAACTGTGTAATATTTACCGTATTTTAGTTTCCTCATGCTTATAGAAAGCCAACATATTCATGCTGTCTAGAACTTTTAACCCCTTAGGGACTTAGGACGTACCGGTACGCCACGTTTTCCGAGTCCTTAAGGACTCAGGACGTACCGGTACGCCCTAAGTTTAAAAATAGATAGCGGCGCGGCGGGGGTTAATAGGTACAGGATGCCCGCTGAAATCATTCAGTGGGCATCCTGTCACAACGCCGGGGGAGGGTTCATGTCAATTCAGACCTGCGGTTTGTGGCTTTTACCTGCGGTTGCGGCGGCGGCGGGTGGTGCCATCGGGTCCCCATGTGGCTGTGGGGGGGACCCAATGGCATGGAAGGCAGCGCGATGTCTAAGGAAGGCATCACGCTACCTTCCGGTGACGAGCCTGTGAGATCCAGCCCCCTGGATCTCACAGGCCGGAAGCTGTATGAGTAATACACACAGTATTACTCATACAGCCAATGCATTCCAATACAGAAGTATTGGAATGCATTGTAAAGGATTAGACCCCCCAAAGTGGGACAAAAAATAAAGTGATGAAAGTTGAAAAAATAAAGTTTTCCTCCCAAAAAATTCTAACTTTCAAGTAAAAATAAACAAAAACGTAATTTTCCCCAAATAAAGTAAAAAAAAAAATGGTAAAAAATAGGGGGGAAAAAAAGTATACATATTAGGTATCACCGCGTCCGTATCGACCGGCTCTATAAACATATCACATGACCTAACCCCTCAGATGAACACCGTAAAAAATAAAAAATTAAAACTGTGCTAAATAATTTTTTTGTCACCTTACATCACAAAAAGTACATCAAAAGATCAAAAAGGCGTTTCCCCACCAAAATAGTACCAATCTAACAGTCACCTCATCCTGCAAAAAATAAGCCCCTAACTGAGACAATCGCCCCAAAAAATAAAAAAAACTATGGCTCAGAATATGGAGACACTAAAACATGATTTTTTGGGTTTTAAAAAAGCTGTTATTGTGTAAAACTTACATAAATAAAAAAAGCATACATATTTGGTATCGCCGCGTTTGTATCTCTATAAAAATATCACATGACCTAACCCCTCAGATGAACACCGTAAAAAATTAAAACTGTGCTCACCTTACATCACAAAAAGTGTAATAGCAAGTGATCAAAAAGTCATATGCATCCCAAAATAGTGCCAATCAAACTGTCATCTCATCCTGCAAAAAATGAGACCCTACCTAAGATAATCGCCCCAAAACTAAAAAAACTATGGCTCTCAGAATATGGAGACACTAAAACATGATTTTTTTTTTGTTTAAAAAATGATATTATTGTGTAAAACTTACATAAATAAAAAAAAGTATACATATTAGGTATCGCCGTGTCTGTATCGACCGGCTCTATAAAAATATCACATGACCTAACCTGTCAGATGAAGGTTGTAAATAACAAAAAATAAAAACGGTGCCAAAACAGCTATTTCTTGTTATCTTGCCTCATAAAAAGTGTAATATAGAGCAACCAAAAATCATATGTACCCTAAACTAGTACCAACAATACTGCCACCCTATACCTTAGTTTCTAAGATGGGGCCACTTTTTTGGAGTTTCTACTCTAGGGGTGCATCAGGGGGGCTTCAAATGGGACATGTATAAAAAAAAAAAACAGTCCAGCAAAATCTGCCTTCCAAAAACCGTATGGCATTCCTTTCCTTCTGCGTCCTGCCGTGTGCTGGTACAGCTGTTTACGACCACATATGGGGTGATTCTGCAAACTATAGAATCAGGGCCATAAATATTGAGTTTTGTTTGGCTGTTAACCCTTGCTTTGTTACTGGGAAAAATTGATAAAAATGGAAAATTTGCCCAAAAATTTAAATTCTGAAATTTCATCTCCATTTGCCAATAACTCTTGTGGAACACATAAAGGGTTAACGACGTTTGTAAAATCTGTTTTGAATACCTTGAGGGGTGTAGTTTCTTAGATGGGGTCACTTTTATGGAGTTTCTACTCTAGGGGTGCATCAGGGGGGCTTCAAATGGGACATGGTGTCAAAAAAAAACAGTCCAGCAAAATCTGCCTTCCAAAAAACGTATGGCAATCCTTTCCTTCTACTCCCTGCCGTGTGGATAAGTCAAAGCGTTTTAAAGTTATCAGCACTTAAAGTGACACTGGTCAGATTTGCAAAAAATGGCCCAAGTCCGTAAGGTGAAATCGGGCCGAGTCCTTAAGGGGTTAATAATTCACATTACTCCCCTTCCCAAATGGCATAGCCAGCATCAGCACCTGGCAAGGTAGAGCAAATTCCAAGTCCTACTCCAGTTGGTTAGGCAACAAGTCCCTTTGCTTGGAAGGGGGGGGGGGGGGGGGGGGCGGGGGTCTCTCTACATGTATACTTTTAATAATTATCAGCATTTTGTTTTGATACTTTTCTGGGTCTCAAACCTGGTACCTTGTCTATAGAAGTGAGACACTCTAGCCGGGATATTATAGGTAGAAATAAAAAGTCCTACAATGAATTAAACAATGTTAAATTTCACATTTAACCCCTTAACATACCATGAAATACTCATATGTCATGAGTGTTAAGGGAATGCATGGAGTGAGATAACATGCTGAGTCGGGAATGGAAATGTCTCCAATCCCAGTCATGTAACCCCTCAGATAGGATTGTTGGTTGTGACTGCGACATCTGTGAGGTGGAGGTGGGGGGGGGGGGGGGGATCTTTCCTCTGATTGGAACCCCTGCGGCAAAATGACAGTGCTTCAAACAGTTGTTATGATAGCCTGGGGACTTGTGAAGGCTCCTAGGTCTGTCATAGCGAAGCCATGCCTGAGAAACAGGCAGACTGGGAAAATCCTACAGACTGCAATAGTATTCTTTTTCGGTCTATGTGACAAGTGATCAGAAGATCACATGTACAAGTAACTAAAGAGGACTAAAAAGTACAGTAAAAAGAAAAAAAGTTATTATAAATTCAAATCACCCCCTTTCTCAATTTTACATTTAAAAATAAACATAAAACGTACTGCATCCAAAAATGTCAGAAATATTAAACATAACAATATTTATTGTCAGCATTCTAAAAATAAAGTAAAAAGAGCCGATTTGCTGTTATTTGGTCATACTGACCCCCCAATTTTTTTTTTTTAAGTACCAATTAAAACTACAGCTTGCCCTGCAAAAAATGAGCCCTCACACAGTTATGTAGACGGAAAAATAATAAAAGTTATAACTATCATAATATGGCGATGCAAAGGAAAAAAAATGTAATTATTATTATTATTTTTTAAGTAGTAAAACAATAGAAACTATATAATTATACTTTCACCATAATCATAACAACCCTCTGAATAAGGTTCTTATCATGTCAATTTTTATGTCATCAAGCCGTCATATGACTACATGAACGGAAAACTTACAAAAGTTATGGCTCTTGGATGGTGGGGAGGAGAAAAACCAAAACACAAAAGCGAAAAATTTCCCTGTCCTCAAGGGGTAAAAAGAAAATTAATAAAAACAATAAACACATTTTTACACTTTATAAAATAAACTTTGCAAAAAAAAAAAGTGAATGACAGATTTATTTGGAATCCTCATAACCGTAGACGTTCTTACAGTCAATTACCACATTATTTACTGTAATCTGTAATTGGTGCAAAAATATCAGAATTTCTGCATTTTGGAATTTCATCTAATACATTTAAGGCTCCTTTTGACACTGGCGTTTTGGTTTCCGTTTGTGAGATCCGTTTAGGGATCTCACAAGGGGTCCAAAACGGATCAGTTTTGCCCTTAATGCATTCTGAATGGATAAGGATCCGCTCAGAATGCATCAGTTTGGCTCTGTTCAGTCTCCATTTCGCTTTGGAGGCGGACACCAAAACCCTGCATTATTTTGGTGTCCGTCTGACGAAACTGAGCCAAACGTTTTTACTGACCCAATCTGGCACAATAGAAAACGGATCCGTCTCCCATTGACTTTCAATGGTGTTCAAGACGGATCTGTTTTGGCTATGTTAAAGGGATTCTGTCACCTCGTTTTACCCTATAGAGATGCGGACATGCACGGCTAGATTGCCGCTAGCATGTCTGCAATATACCTGTCCCATATCTCTGAGTGTTTTTATTGAGTGTAAAAGACTATTTTATATATATGTAAATCAGCCTGGTAAGGAGCCCAAGTGGCTGTACTAACGTTCTGGAGCCCAGCCATGCCCCCCCTGTGAAGGAGCCCAGCACCGCCTGTATATACGAATCTCCTCCTTGCTCACAAAGTCAGATCGCCGTAATCTCGTGGTGCGCGAGCTCGCGCATGCGCAGTTCCTTCCTTCCACGAGATTACAGCGATCTGACTTCGTGAGCAAGGAGGAGATTCGTGGATGCAGGCGGTGCTGGGCTCCTTCACAGGGGGGCATGTCTGGGCCCCAGAACGGTTAGTGGGGCCCCTTGGGCTCCTTACCAAGCTGATTTACATATATATAAAATCATTTTTTACACTCAATCAAACCACTCAGAGATATGGGACAGGTATATCGCGGACATGCTAGAGGCGATCTAGCCGTGCATGTCCGCATCTCTATAGGGTAAAAAAGAGGTGACAGAATCCCTTTAAAGATAATACAAATGGATCCGTTCCGAACGGATGCATGCGGTTGTATTATCTGAACGGATGTGTTTGTGCAGATCCATGACGGATCTGCACCAAACCAGAGTGTGAAAGTCGCCTAATAAGTCAATATAAATTAACAGCTGACACGTGTAGCATAATGTTGGGTAAAAACTACAACTTGTCTAGTAAAACACAAGCTGTCGCAATAAGAAAAAAAAAATGACTGGTTAAATGTGGAAAGGCACAAACGAAAAAAAATATGAAATCTTGCCATCTGAACAAATCTAGCATCTGTTACGTGTTGCTTCCCTCTGACTGTGTTGCCGTGTCGGCTGGCTGCGCGTTCCCGAGCGTACCGGCTGCAGGTTGCCGCCTGTGTAGGCTGGTTGCTTGGGGCTGCGTGCTGGCAACCATTCAGTGGTGTGAGCAATCCGTGTACGTTTCTCTCCTCCTGGCAGTATGATCTCCCAGAGGGTATTCTGGACGGTTGCTATTGGCAACGCCTGCAGTTTTTGGTGCAGCGGTTTCTGTTTGTCGTACCTCCCGTTTGGTTCTGAAAGGGTTAACTCCCCTCTGAGGTTCCGTGGGTGTGTCCTTGCAGGTGCGCTCATTAACTGGCTATTTCTGCCTGTGAGCGTAAAGTCTCTCGGTCAGTTCTGGTTTAGTTAGTCTTGTTTGTTCTGTTCCTGGTTATGATTTGTTTGCCCCTTGCTACCAACCCTTGGGGTCCCTGCTGCCGTTCATGTCCATCCATGTTTCTGTGCAGTGATCCTTTTTCTGCATTGATGTTTCCGTTTGGTTGCTATATTATGTCCTTGCCTGATCTTGTCTGTATCTGTAACTGCGTCCGTTGTCATGTCTGTATTCCTGTAGAGCAGGGATGTCAAACTCGTGGCCCTCCAGCTGTTGCAAAACTACAACTCCCATCATGCCTGGGCATACTACAGCTATCAGGGAATGATGGGAGTTGTAGTTTTGCAACATCTGGAGGGCCATGAGTTTGACATCCATGCTGTAGAGCCTAGCAGAGCTTATCTGCGTCTGTTCCATGTCCTGTTGTTGTCTGTCTGGCAGTCCTTACTGCTTCTGTTATTCCATTCATTTCTGCTCCTAGTATTCTGTTCTATTATGTCCGTCTTGCAGTGCCTCACTGCTCCTGCCTGCAGAAGTGGGTTCCTGTCTTCCCCGGAGGGGGAATGCCCAGTCTGTTTATGCCATGTCTGTCTGTCCGGGTTTCTGTTCTTGCTTTTCCTGGGTTATGTTAATATCTGTATTCTGAATTGTCATACCTGTCTTTGCCTGCTCAATGTACTGCTGGTACCTTCTGGTTTCCATTTCCTGCTGCCACTAGCTGGTTTACGCTCTGGAGTCTGGTTACGCTCTGGTTAGTCTATCCTCACCATCTGAGGCTCTAGTGAAGTCCGGGTAGTTTCTCCCGCTGCTCGGTAGCAGAACATTCGGGTTTCCTGTTTGTTTTATTGTCTCTTGTGTTTCGGTCATGCCTGATGTCCTGGAGGCTTGTTCCGAATCTCCGGTTCGTGACAGCACCCAAATTACCATCACTAAAAGGGTTTGCCTCAGCTATATGGGGTATGTTCACATGTGGTGTTTTCACCTGGATTTTTTTGGTCAACTTCACAACAAAAATATAGCAAAAAACATGGTAACAACTTTGCATGTGGACATGCGCTTTGTACCTGTGGCACCACTGTTGGTGTACAGCATGCTTACTATATTAAAAAAGTAGACTTTAAAGGAAACCTGTCACCAGGATTTTGCGCATAGAGCTGGGGACATGGGCTGCTAGATGGCCGCTAGCACATCTGCAGTACCCAGGTCCCATAGCTCTCTGCGCTTTTATTGTGTTAAAAAACTGTTTTGATTGATATGCAAATTACCTGATATGAGTCCTGTAGCCGGAGATGAGTCAAGCGGAAAGGAGCCCAGCACCGCCCCGCGTCCTCCGAATCTCCTCCTTGCTGGCTGACGTCACAGAGCTGGAGCGCCGAAATCTCGCGATGCGCAAGCTAGCGCATGCGTAGTTCAGTTCCCTGTGCTGATGCCAGCACAGGGAATGAACATGATGCCGACACTGCGCATGCGCTAGCTCGCTCATCGCGAGATTTCGGCGCTCCAGCTCTGTGACGTCAGCCAGCAAGGAGGAGATTCGGAGGACGCGGGGCGGTGCTGGGCTCCTTTCCGCTTGACTCATCTCCGGCTACAGGACTCATATCAGGTAATTTGCATATCAATCAAAACTTTTTTTTAACACAGTAAAAGCGCAGAGAGCTATGGGAACTGGGTACTGCAGATGTGCTAGCGGCCATCTAGCAGCCCATGTCCCCAGCTCTATGCGCAAAATCCTGGTGACAGGTTCCCTTTAATGTTGTTGAGCGAATTTGTGGTTTCAAGTTCGGCGTACAAGGTTCAGGTTATCTAAGAATGCCATTATGGCTTCCGCTAACACGGACTTTGACTATCACTAAAGAACCAACACAAACCTGGAGCTGGCCATGAGGAGCTGTCAAATAGGAAGATAATGAAACTGAGGAAACTGAAGAACTAAGAAAAACCCCACAAAAAGACCAGGTTACCATATAAACTCCATGCAAATGTTCATGATCAGATTTGGAACTAGGACCCATTGCTACAATATATTAAGCCAATATGCTACTCGTGATATACTGTCAATCACTTAGTGAAATTTCCCTTAGGCCTCGTTCACATTTCCGGGTCCATTTGACATATGTGAAAAAACCCAGCTGTGTTTTATCCACGGTTGGTCCAATTGTTCATTACATAGAGTTTCTGTCCCTGGATCAGCACTCCTTCCACTAGCCAGGTGATTTTAATTAGCCTAGTATTCTGTAGTAAGGGTTAAATGAGCCTATCATGCTCTCAGTTGGAGTTCCTGCGAGCTTCAGAGCAGGTGAGCTTTGACAACTGTTCACATGGTGCGGTACTGCACGGGGGCCACTGTGCTGTTTTTCTGGCTGGTTGGTGGGGCCCAGAGCTAGGTTTGGCATGGTCAGACAGCAGGGGTGCTGTTTGGCCACTGGGTCCCGCTGCCGGCCGGGATGGCGCCACAGCGCTGGTGGTTGCTGTGCAGCGCTGCGCCAATTATAGGTTAGGACCCACTCATTGAGGCGACCTTGGCCGGGTGAGTGGGCTTATGCCTTTTGATCAAAATGTACACTAATGCCTCATTTAGCATGTAGCATGGAGTTAGTACACATGCGCTATTTAGTGCTGTCTCCTGCAGATATGCAGGGATGAGATCATAGCATTTGCAGTGGATGTGCGATCCATTTCCTTTTTTTCTCCAATTGTTCATTCCATGTGTCTGGTGTTTGCCTTCAGTGTGTCATCCAAATTCCACGGACACTGCTCAGCTGAAAATTAAAGGGGTTGTCCCTTTTTTTTATATTGATAAAATTTTCTCAGGATAGGTCATCAATATCGGATAGGCAGGGGGCCGCCTCCTAGCACCGCCGTCAATCAGCAGTGTGAAGAGGCCTCAGTGCTCTTATGGGACGGCATAGTTGTAGTTACACCTGCTCACGGCTGCGGTTGTGACGGAGAACGGGTAAACAGTGAAGGGAAGGCAGTGCTAATACAAGTGATTCAAACTGCTGATCGGCTGGGGTGTCGGCAGTCCCCCGTCCCCCCCCCCCTCGCCGATTTATCGATGATCTATCCCGAGTATAGATCATTAATATAAAAAAAAGCGGACAACCCCTTTAATTTCCATATCATTTTCTATCAGTGGTCAGTGTAAAACGAAGCAAACACGGATGCCACCGTTTTGTGTCAGTGATTTTTCAAGAACCCATAGACCTCAATGAACGTGTTTGGTCCACATCACTGACCAAAGCAGTGTAGCCCCCGTGACTTTTTTACTGATGCGCAGTCAGTAAAAAAAATACTGATTTATGAACAAATACATTACAATCAATGGATACGTTTGAGGATAGCACGTCACTGAAAAACGGAAATGTGAATGACGCCTTACTCAAAATGACTATGAAATATTTTACCTAAACATTTAGGGGGAGACTATCATCTCCCCGGGCCAGTGTTCTGGTGAAAATTTTTGACACAAGTGCCATTTTATGCCGTCCTCTCCACTTTCCAAAAAAAGGGGGCATGATGAGGGAGAGGACGGGGCAGGGCCAGGGAGCCTGGCACATTTATCTTCATTTGCAACAGAAATCTACGGCAGCTCTGGGTGGTTGTCGATTTCATTCTGACGCATGGACTGCCCGATGAGATATCAAAGACCACCATAAAATGCCGGTCTTTGATACATCTTCCCCATAGACTTTATACAGCGATCATTTGTGGCGGTATTCGCTTCTACGGACAGCATTTGGCCTCGGTGAATGTTTTGCTTGCGCTGAGTTAGACAATGCAGGCTGCGTTTTATATAATCCATTGTTTGTGCTATTAACGGGAAATATTAGTGGCAGCCTGGAGGGACTTGCTCAGATAAAGACTATTTACTGCTCTTTCCTTAGAGAACCCTTCATGAGATTGTATCTTGTGTATCCCCAGTAAATTTTGCAGCATGTTTAACGATGGGTGATGAATGAGTAGATGCAAGTCAAGTCATCCATAAAAATCAATAAAATAAGTCCATTTTACGGACCAGTCCCATTTACAGCTTGCTTGTTCCTTACAATCAGTTTACCATATGCAAACCAACAACAGGCTTCTAAAATAGTAGTAAAATACAACAAGACACCGTGAAAGTAATACACCGATACAAAGTCTCAGAACTCATCAGATCAGGCACAGGCAGGATCAGCTATCTGTGCTAGGCCTCATGCACACGAATGTTTGTTTTGGTCCGCATCCGAGCTGCAGTTTTTGCGGCTTGGATGCAGACCCATTCACTTCAATGGTTCCGTGGTCCGCAAAAAATATAATACCTGTCCTATTCTTGTCCGTTTTGCGGTACAAGAATAGGCAGTTATATTAATAGCTGTCCGTGCCGTTCCGCAATTTGCGGAATGCACACGGATGCCATCCGTGTTTTGCGGATTCGTAATTTGCAGACCGCAAAACACACAGCGGTCGTGTGCATGTAGCCTTATTCGGAGCACCGGTCTGTCCTTGCTCTGCTCCGCTAAAGGCTGTCATGGCAAGGTCTCCTGCACCAATGTGCTATGCCAGGCTTTAGCGAAGCATGGACAGACAGGAGCTCTGCATAAACATAATGTAGCAGCTCCTACATGTGCCTACTCCAGTGAAACCTCTGCATAGTGCATCGGTGCTCCTGCCTGTCTTCCATCCACTACGCTAAAACCAAGCATAGAACATCAGTGCAGGGTATCTTGCATCAATATGCTATGCAGAGCGGTACAGGCAGATCTTGCTAGGACAGTGCTCATTGCCATTCATATTGTAGAAATCGGAATTTGTATTTATTGGATACCGCAGAGCGTATTTCTCGCACTGAATACATTTGTGTGAAA